>NC_041223.1:81956761-82085597 GCF_002837175.3 Physeter macrocephalus
GTGTGAAGTGGGGCGTCTGGGGGAATGGTGGATAATGGGGCTTCAGGGGGCGTGGTGTGTCTGGGGGCGTGGTGTAAGATGGGGCGTCTGGGGGAGAGGGGTGATGGGGGCTTGGGTGTTAGCAGTAGAGGTGGAGGAGGAGGGGTGCACGATACTCTGTGGAGGGCGAGCCCACAGGAGTTGTGATGGATCACATGGGGGAGGTGAGGGATGGAAGGCGCGAACAGAGTGAAACCAAGCATGAGCAGCGAGGTGTGTAATAGCGATTCCTGAGATGAGAAAATCCTCCTTTGTTCCCCACAGTGGCCCTTTGTGGTGGGTTCTATGATCCCACCTGATCCCATTTTATCCCATCCTAGATCTCAGTGTATCTCTATATCTAACCCCTATCTATCCTATAATATTCCTATAGCGATTACTCCACAGAGAGGAAAATTAAACCTGACGGCTGGAAGGTAACTTGGCTCAGGACCTGTAATTAGAAGGCCGTGAGCGGCGTCTGAGCCTGTTCTGCCTGGATCTAGGGTCCGTACCTGTCTCCGCTCTAAGATTACTTTTTACTTACCAACCACCAACTGCCATTATCAACATTTTTGTTTATTTCCTTTCAGCCTTAAGATGCATTTCTGTCTTTTAAAACAGACCTGTGACATATAATCTTTTGATCTTTCCCATCAAGCATTTTGAGAGCATTATTAAACTCTTCATAACATCTTCCATGCAAACCATCATCTTTCAAATGTTTCTTTTCAAGAGAATAAGACTTTTGAGCAACAGTGTTTGGGGGGAGAAACAGGTAAACGGCCTAAGAAAGTTTCCTCAAGGGCAGGAGTAGCGGGGGAGAACAAATAAATGTTTTGTTTCCCTGATTAAATGTGTGTTTCTCTAAGATTTTCACTCAATTATATCTACAAACATTTGAAAAATCTGTGATTTTACATAAAGCATCTTGTACATTATGTATTAGTAAACTATTTTAAGATTTACAGTGTTCTGTTAGTTTCAGGTGTACAGCAAAGTGAATCAGTTATACATATGCATATATCCAGTCTTCTTTTTTTTAAGATTCTTTTCCCACATAGGCCATTGCAGAGTATTGAGTAGGGTTCCCCGTGCTGTACAGCAGGTTCTTGTTGGTTGTCTATTTTGTATGTGGTAGTGTGTATATGGCATGTAGGATCCTAGTTCCCCTACCAGGGGTTGAGCCCACACCCCCTGTAGTGGAAGCTTGGCGTCCTGACCACTGGACCTCCAGGGATGTCCCCAGCCTAGCCTACCTTAAACATGCTCAGAATACTTACATTAACTTACAGCTGGGCAAAATCATCTCAACATAAAGCCTATTTTATAATAAAGTATTAACTACCTCATGTAAAAAAAAAAAGGAATTATTTACTTTAATTCTTCAAAAGTACCTTCAAACTTCAAAACAGATCTTTAGGTCTGAGCTCTGAGCCATAGAGTAATTCACCTATTTCTTAGTATCTAGTTTGAACTTATAACGTGTACTCTGCCTCATTGTTTGATTCTGGATCCCATTGTTTCAAGTAATGGAGACCCAATCAAGCTAGTTCAATTAATAATAAATGGTAGCTGTCTTAGACCGAGTTATCTACAGACTGGAGCAAGCAGGAATTTTAAAACCTGAAGTTGATTTGGGAGGTGCAACCCCAGGGGTGCCAGAGTGGGAAAGAAGGAAGCCCTGCGGAGAATGAAGGATGGGATGTGAAACATTGTACCTTGGCTCCTGCTTCGTGGGAGACTGACAGACACAGCAGGTCTTCTAGGAACCGCCCCCCAGCCCCCAGACAGGTCCAACGGAGAAGCTGCACCTCTGAGGGTCCAGGATGCAGGAAGGAGGGGTTTGTGTGCCTGGCTCCCCTCATCCTCTGCCACTGTCCTGGTTTTCCATTTCTACGTTTCTTGGGGAAGCATTGGCCTGACATGGTTGTTAGAGTGTGTTGGTTGTAAACAACAGATTATTCTATTTAAAATGAATTCATTTGAAACTATGGGTAGATCACAACAGCCCTGTTTGGAACTTACGGGACCTACGCATCTCCAGAGACCCTCCAGAGGGTCTCAGAAGCAGGGGCCAAAGGACACTCCGTGTATGTGCCAGCCCTGGAATGTTCTTTTTCTTTCCTGCCTTTGCATAACATAGCCTGAAATTCAAAGTTCTTGAAAAGAGGAACAGATTGGCCAGGTGTAAGTGATGTACCAGTCCTTAGCTGTGCCAGGAAGTTTTACCAGGAAGTTAGTTGAAGGAGCTTCCAGGGATGCCTGGATTCAGTTTCCCTGCAGGATTGCACGGGAGAAGGGAGATAATTACCCAGGAGGATATTAGGATGCTATAAGGAAGCGGGGGATGAATGCTGAGTAGACAAAAGATGACAGATGTTTCCCATGCCCAGTTCACGTGTTCACTCACCACAGCACACCACTCCTTCATTTGTTGGCTGGTCTCTAATGGGCTATTCTGTAAAGCTGTGGCCAGCCTTAATATTGAATTATTGAAGATTGAGTTATTGAATTATTTCTGTCACCACTTCCTTCCGTTTGCACATCCTAGACCTGATCGTGGAAAATGACTCCGTTAGAACCATTTATGTCGGACAACACTTTGGCACTGCATTTCTTTATTTACAAACACCTCTGCAGCATTGGTCTTTGATTCACTACTGCATTGGGGTACTGTGAAAGACAGAGAGACACAGGATGTGCTGTGATTATTGCTTCCTGGGTGCTGAGAATTGGATATGAGAAACATAATACACAATACATATATAACATGGTGATAATATAATGTAATATCAAACTGCATAATCTAAGAGAAAAATATACATGTATGGCAGTAGCAGGGTTGAGAGCTTCACTTGTACTAATGTAACAGGAGCTAGGTGTAATGTGTAATTAAGTCTTGAAAGAATATATTTCACACTACTCTCTATAAAATAGAGAACCAACAAGGGCCTACTGCACAGCACCGGAACTCTACTCAATATCTTGCAATAACCTATAATGGAAAAGAATCTGAAAAAGAATATATATTGAACGTATACGTGTAACTGAATCACTCTGCTGTACACTTGAAACTACCACAGCATGGCAAATTAACTATAATTCAATAAAAAAATAAACCAATCTTGAAATAATACATTTGACCTGGGAAAGAGATAAATTTGTGTGTGGCAACTAGACGGTCTATGTCCAGGCTAATTAATCTAAATTATAACTTTTGCTATGAATGTGCCCCAGAAGCTAGGCTGGAGATTGGTTTAGAGTTTAGGTGTTGTCCCAGGTCGTCACCTTGGCCGCAGGCCTGCTCTGCACCTAGCAGGGTGGCCACAGCACTGCCATTTATAAACTTGCAGGCCCGGTCCACCTGCCTCCTGCTATCCTTCCACTGCTAATGTCACGAAACGCCTCTGGCAGGATAAATAACTTTATTACTAAGCTGTAAAGTAGAGCAAGTTATTAATATTGTATGAATTGTATTCTATCCCATTCCTCCCCCCCTCTAATGGGGAGAGGTCTCACTATGTTCTGGAAAACGTCTCCTTAAAACTGCTGAGTAGCATGTCTTGCATGCACTGAGTTACGAAGCCCCATGGCTGCCGGAATTTTGATTGGAAGCTTGTTTCAATAAGTTCAGGTTTACTTCTGAGATGTTCATTTTCTTTCGGAATTCAATTGATTAAGGCAGCCTGAGTCTCAGTGGTAACTACAAGAAATTAGATTTTGCTGGGAAGTATAAACAGACCCGCGACTGATGGTCCGACGCTGTGAGTGTTGTCAGGAGGCCGGTGCACGGCTTTGTTGGGGAGGTCTTTGACAGCGAAAGCTTTTGGAAATTGAGGTTTACAGGAGCAGGCCCAAGTCAGTAATGTCTGTTTCATCCTAGGCTTTTGAAGAAGACGTTAGTTGGCCTGTTCTGGTATCACGTTACGAGGCCCAAGTTTAGCTAGCATACTAACCTCGTCAGCCACCGCAGAAGTTAAGAAAGAAGAAACATAAAATTCCCTCCAGGTCAGTACGAGAACGGGGTCTGCAGACACCACAGGCTGAGCTCCGCGTGATACGGGTTTATTGCCCTCGGGCCACGTGTAACTATCAGTTAAATTTTCTTCTTTCTCGATGTTTAAAGATCGAGAGTCTATCCTATCCTTTTTCATAAGTTGAGTAAAAGACGAAACTCTCTGAAAAGCCTCAGGACGCAGGGGCGAGTCCTGGCTTTTCCACCAGCTCACGTGATTGTCACTTTGGGGCCCCAGTGACAGGAGACACCTGACTTATGATATTGACGTGCGCAGTCCTTGCCCAGGCTGTGCCGGGGAGGGCACAATTCCCTGCTCGCCGGCAGGGAACAGGCTGACGCCCTTCTCTCTCACTAGCCCAGTGTCACTGTTGTGTGGCTACCGGTGACAAACTTCAGTGACACAGCCCCAACCCATGGTGACCCACCAGGTATCTTCACCCTGCTGGGATCTGCCCCCCGGGCAGTCCGGCTGACCATGAAGGGATCACTGATTTCTCTGGGCTCTACTTTCCTTACTCGTAGGGCTCTCCCAGATTAACAACTCTACAGGCATTGTGGTAGCAGTGACCAAGCCGAACGAGGGCTCTGTATATTTATATCAGGCTAATGTAAGGAATTTCCATGCTGATTAAATCTCACGGTTCTTCCAACACCAAATTCTGCATTGGACAGTTGCCCCGGGGATATGATTTAGAGCGTGTAGTTATTTTCTCTGCTGTTCAACTAGATACTACAATATGTGCTACAGGGTTATGGCTGCTCCCTTGGAAATATTCTTTCTTTAATGTCCCTGTTGGATCTACCAGTCGTTAATGCATAACAAACACATCTATATTATGATACAAATATTAGTGTGGGCTAAATAAAAATGAACAGGTGCAATGCATGCCAGCCGTCAGGGCACTAGCCTACGAGCTCCGTGAGAGTCTAGCCTTTGGTCTGGTTCGTTCCCCTCCTCAGAGCCTGGCACAGAGGGGACGTCCAGTTATATCTGTTGAGTCAACTAACAACTTCTATAGTAATGACAGTATATAAAGTAATGGTGTCTTTTATTTTTTGTTTGATCAGACTCTTCGTTGACGTGTGAAAAAAACCCCACCTTGAGTAACCTTAAGCAGAAGCAAAAGATACCATCATCCCCGATTTGTTGCGCATCCCCCAGGGGGAGACTCAGGGCCACCGGCAGCACCTCAGGTCACGTTTCAGGTTCACCGTCAGGGAGGGACAACCTCCTCAGCTGTCGTCTGGCTCAGGTTTTACCCAAACTCATAGGGGCAGCGCAAGGTTCAGTAGAAGACCTTTTATCAAGAATTCGTTAGTTCATGTTTAAAAACAGGTTAAAGAAGGGAAAACTTTAGAGGATATTTCTGAAACATTTCTTTTTTTTTTTTTTTTTTTTTTTTTTGCGGTACGCGGGCCTCTCCCTGCTGTGGCCCCTCCCGTCGCGGAGCACAGGCTCCGGACGCGCAGGCTCAGCGGCCATGGCTCACGGGCCCAGCCGCTCCGCGGCACGTGGGATCCTCCCGGACCGGGGCGCGAACCCGCGTCCCCCGCCTCGGCAGGCGGACTCTCAACCGCTGTGCCACCGGGGAAGCCCTGAAACATTTCATTTTAACTTGAATTAATTTGCCGATCTTTTGATGTAAAGCCAAGACTTTTTTTTTTTTTTTCCAGTCTGGAAATAGTCTGGATCTCTATCCTGTTCTTGAAAGAAACCAGCCCTTCAGGCATTATCCTGTTCAACTGTGATTTCTTTAAGATGGAGCAAAGACTTAAAGATACCTACAGTCCGTCTGAGGACGGAATCCTCCTAGATGTTTGAGTTCCCCTCAGCTGTGTATAGTGGTACTTCTCATTATTTATTTGACAGCTCTGTGTGTGTGTGCGTGTGTGTGATTCACCTTCATCTACTTTTCCCCAAAACTTTCAGGATACATTTCACAAAAATAAAATTTTCATTTCTGCTGCACTCATTTTATATTTGCTTAGTGTTTAAAGAAATCACACACTTAACAATAACTGTAAGCCTGGTGGGAATAAAAGAAACTGACTCTTGATTAGTATACAGCACGAAAGGGGCGACAAGGGCGTAAACGCTGTGAGCAGCGCCAAGCAGCCACAGTGCGTAGCGGGCCCTGGGTACCAGCGGATCTGAGGAGGGGAATGAAGAGCATTGTTGAGTTTGACAAAGGTAACATCCCTGACTTTGAGTCCTCACAGCGAATGGAGGGACAGACACGCGCATATGAAACATGTAGCGCAGACTGTGACAGCATCTTAATAAAGAGCAAAGGGGAGGGGATCGCTAATTCTGCGGTGACGGGGGAAGGTCAGCTGGACCTGCTTCTTTAGGAAGAGCAAAGGGAGAAAGGGACAGCGAGGACCAAAGCAGGACTAGGGTTGGGGTGTGTGAAAGGACAGCAGAGAGCTTGTGGCCACGTCCAACTATTGAAGGTCCCAGATTATAAAAAACTGAGGAAATGCCAAAACAAATTTATGAAAATTGTGATCTACTTTGAATGTTTACATTTAACAAAACCATGAACACCCACACCCACGAAAAGTGCTATTCTCAGGAGATCACAGGATTTATTTTTTAAAGCCACCCAGGCCCAATGGGCCAGCAAATGGGGCATGTTTAAAATTGCGTGACCAAGAGTTGAATGACGAATACCCTGTCGGTGTATTTCTGTGACTCTGTGTATAGTGTCATTTGGAGATCATCCCCACAACCCAGCTTTGACATGGTCATAGATGTTCCACCGTAATTAGAGGGCGCTCCTCTAGGCATGCCTTCTTGCTCATATGCACGCGGAGTGTGGCGCTTTAAGGTAACAGTTCCCCTCTCTGAAAAGAGCTCTTAGCAGTCACAAGCCAATCGTTGCATTTTCCCTTTCTTTATATCCTTTTCTTTACAAGGCGGTGATCCTCTCCTAAAAACATCACGTGGGTTCAGAATTAAATACTGAATTATTGTGGTCCCATCAGACTGGTAACGAAATACTGAAAAATACCCTTAGTTGAGTCACTTGGTTTGTGGAAGGATCTGGGTTGAAAGATAAAATTTTGGCTTAGGTTGAATATGAAAAATGTTCAAGAAAACACTCAACACTCGAGCTTTGCACAAATTCTGATCTCGATAAAGCATCCTAGACTCTCCCAGTTTCTGCTGTTCTCCACGCTTCCACCACCATCAGTCACCCTGACATAACCTACAAGGGATTTGGCAGGCGATGCCTCTCCCTGTGGTGCCACAGCTTTACCCTAACAGGTACGTGGTGATAGATGTCATAAACACACAGAGACAGCACCAACATAAAAAGGCTGTTGTGTCTCAAAGAAAACAATAGCGGACGAGCGATGCTAGCTGTCAAAGAATGTGATGATCAAATCTATTTTCTCTGTCCACACTTTTTTTTTATTGTATGTTCCTGAGTTACATTTTTTTTTAATTAAAAAAAAATTTATTTGTCTTATTTATTTATTTTTGGCTGCATTGGATCTTCGTTGCGTGCGTGGGCTTCTCATTGCGGTGGCCTCTCCTGCCGCAGAGCACGGGCCGTAGGCTCGCGGGCTCCAGAGAGCAGGCCCGGCAGTCATGGCTCTCGGGCCCAGCTGCCCCGCGGCGTGTGGCATCCTCCCGGACCAGGGATCGAACCCGCGTCCCCTGCATCGGCAGGTGGACTCCCAACCACGCCACCAGGGAAGCCCCCTCTGTCCACACTTTTTAAAGAAAAGAGGTGCATCCTTTTGGAAACATTATCGGGGAGAATAACCTTTAATTGAAGGAAGAACATCTGACAGTCATGGATGGATTTTTAAGAGGGATGGATGCTGTTATAATGAGAACACATAAACTGGAAGAGATCATGAGGTACTTGACAGCTTTCCGTGCATTAGAACTTTCCTTTCAGCCTCGAGTCATAGAGTTTGTTTCTTTCAGGCCTGACCGAGCACCAAGACGGTGCTAACATGTTGACCCTCAACACGACTGACTGAATGGATCAGGAAGATTTAAAAATAGACTTGGAGTCATGCAAATGTAAAATTGTTCAGAATTTTGATTTTTTTAACTTATCTTGACTAATTTTATTTTCCATAGGAATGAAATAATAGAATCTAATAGAAATAACTCAATTATAGGATTTTACATTTCAGTTATTGATCAGTAACATGATAGGATTTTAAAAGCCAGGCAAAATGGTCGATGGGGTGGAGGCAATGACGTGTGAAGGTCACACTTGGAGATCTTTGCGTTAATGACAGACTCAGATGTCTGAATGGGCTCAGAGGTGATACTCCGTTTGGCTTTGTTTAAGAGAGGCAGTTGTGAACCAAGGCCTGTGTGACCTGTCTGCATTTTTAAAAAACGGAAACAACAGATTATTTTGCCTTTTATTTATTTTTTTTAATTTTATTTATGTTTTGGCTGCGTTGGGTCTCTGTTGCTGTGCACGGGCTTTCTCTAGTTGCGGCGAGCGGGGGCTACCCTTTGTTGCGGAGCACGGGCTCTAGGCTCTCAGGCTTCAGTAGTTGTGGCACGCGGGCTCAGTAGTTGTGGCTTGTGGGCCCTAGAACGCAGGTTCAGTAGTTGTGGCGCACGGGCTTAGTTGCTCCGCGGCATGTGGGATCTTCCCGGACCAGGGCTCCAACTCATGTCCCCTGCATTGGCAGGCGGACGCCACCAGGGAAGTCCGACCTGTCTGCATTTACCACTTGTCCCTTTTGAGCTAAGGGTGTCCAGCTCTGCCCGGTTACAAAAGAAAGGACGTATCTAGTTTGTTTGTTCGACACATGATGAATGGATTGTGAGTGGAATGGTGTGAATGGAATTGCAAATAAACATCTTGCTCTAGATGTTTCTCCTTTGTTTCTACCTCTTCTAAGTTGTTTTGATGGAGATAAACTTTACATTGTAGCATGTGTTGCCACTGCCTGCTTGCCAACACTGGTTTTACAGATATTAATCTATTTTCAGGTGAATGTGGTAGTTCAGCAAGGGCAGTCGTTTTTTACTAGGACCCACAATAAGATATTTATTATATACCAATATATAGAAATATAAATTTATAACAAACATATTCACATAAACATCTCTATATATTATATAAATATTTGTATTATATAAATAGTATTTATATAAATATATATATACAAATTATGTAAACATCGTATGAAACAAAAGTCTCACAAAACAAACTTTATTCTTACCACTAGTGATGCTTTCTGACAGGGACGGATAGCGTGTGTAGGGCTCCCAGATCAGTGTGTCAGCAGCATCTCGGCAGCCCAGTCTCTTACAGTCCCACAAAAGAGATGCTGTGCCGGCCAGCAAGAGTAACTCCCACACCAGGCCAACTTCCAGAACCAGGGTCCAGCCGTGGGGCTCCTGGGTTACCCAGAGGCATGAGTCTTGGGGGCATGTGATCCACCCTCGGTGGGGTGGAGGGCTGCAGAATGGAGGACCCCAAAGGGATGGGGCGGGGGTGGGTCCCTGTGGTCCACAGCAGGCCCCGGCCGTGATGGTTGTAGGCTCGGTGAGGAATCCCCTCCGATGTGCGTGTGTGGAGGAGCTGAGAGTTTTAAAAAAACGTCTTCCGACTCTCTAGATGGACAGTTTCCAATCTTTGTGTGCCTTTCCGTCTTTCCGTTTGGAGTCCTGGGAGAAGAATTTAGTCAGCCCAGTTTGAACGAAGTGTCTATGCCTGTACCAATCAGCTGTGGACAAGCACTTAGCCTCCTGCAGTCCAGGAATGACCATTTTCTATGACAGACTTCCTGCAGCCCAGGGGCTAGTTTGGGGATCCTGTGAGCTAGGCAGCCACCCCAGGCGGCATCCATGAGAAATACTAATACCCTTGGGATTTTGGATCCCAGTGCTAAGCTTCTGCAGGGCTCTCCAGGGTGTACTGACAAGTAGGAAGTATTATCTGATTTCGCTGGAGGAGAGTCCAAGAAATAAAAGGATGGGTGACTTACTCAGAGGGTCATGGGCTGTCCGTGGAAGGGCCGAGGCTAGATCCACGGTTCCATGTTACTAGCTCAACACAGTGGACCCGGAAACCTTACTGGTATTAACACTGCTTTGTTCATGTCATTCAAAAAGCACCCCTACATAATCCTAGTTAGCATGATGTTCTCCAAAAAGTTACGTTCACAGCTCCATGTACAGTATTGTAATGGCTTGTTTGATCATTCACTCTGGTACGCACGTAAGTCCAGCTGTCTCTAATTTCCTGTGATAGGGACAGCATTTCCCTTCTTTCACCCTCAGAGGTTTTTTGTGTGTCCTTTATAATTCCTCAGAAATCTAGCATAGTGGTTCTGTACAGCAATTTGTGCTCCTTCAGAAAGATGCAGTACAAGTAAAAGTTATGACTCTGTGATGACAGAGTGACCTATGACACCTAATGTACTTTACTCTGGTCTCCATGCCCGTCACTCTGGCTTCTGCAGAATTCTGTTTATAAAAGTAAATTTTTAGGGGCTTCCCTGGTGGCGCAGTGGTTGAGAGTCCGCCTGCCGATGCAGGGGACTCAGGTTCGAGCCCTGGTCTGGGAGGATCCCACATGCCGCGGAGCAACTGGGCCCGTGAGCCACAGCTGCTGAGCCTGCGCGTCTGGAGCCTGTGCTCCGCAACGGGAGAGGCCGCGATAGTGAGAGGCCCGCGCACGGCCATGAAGAGTGGCCCCCGCTCGCCACAACTAGAGAAAACCCTCGCACAGAAACGAAGACCCAACACAGCCAAAAATAAGTAAATTAATTAATAAACTCCTTCCCCCAACATCTTAAAAAAAAAAAAGTAAATTTTTAAAATGTGCACTAGACATTGGTCAAACTGGAAGAAAAGATCTTTATGCTTTAATAAACATTAGAGTCAGTGGGGTTACGCCCATGGGCATTTGGGGAGCATGAACTGCTATTGGTTGAGGACATTGGCAGCTCCAAGCTGCAAATTCTATAACCCTCTCTGGGTCCCTGTCCTGGTTTCTCAGTAAACAGATTTCTTAGTAAATGGATAAAACCCAAGACAAGAGCCCTCACTTGGTCTGAATCATTATGATGACCATTAGATCTCTACAGTGAAGAATATTGCTTGAAGAGTGTGTGTGTGTGTGTGTGTGTGTGTGCGTGTGTGCGTGTGTGCGTGTGTGCGCGTGTGCGTGCGTGTGTGCGTGTGCGTGCGCGTGTGCGTGCGATGATGACCATTAGATCTCTACAGTGAAGAATATTGCTTGAAGAGTGTGTGTGTGTGTGTGTGTGTGTGCGTGTGTGCGCGTGTGCGTGTGTGCGTGTGTGCGCGTGTGCGTGCGTGTGTGCGTGCGCGTGTGCGTGCGTGTGTGTGTGCGTGTGTGCGCGCACGCGCATGTGTATTTCAGAACAGATGCCTTCATTCAGAATGAACGTGACTGCTCCTTTTAGAAAAAGAAGGTTCTGGGAGAGAAAGAAATACAAGTAAGGAACTCAGGTGGCCAGGAAGGAACGTTGCTCGAGGTAACAACTGTTGTGTCAGAAGTTAGTATCTGGCTGTCATCATCGCAGAGAAATCTCTGGTTTCTACTTCAAAAGTCTGAGCACAGTCTTTCACTCTCCTCTGGTGTTTATTACCACTACCTGGCTCTCCATAGAAAGGGTTTCAACTGATCTAATATTTTCTAAAACTTACTGGATTTAATTCTCCCCTTGGTGGCTGAATAGACAGCAGCCTGATCGTCTGTTGCCCTCCCCAGCCCCCAACAAAATCTCTTCTCCAAGTTTTCCAAGGATGAACTTGAGCTGCTTCCTAAAATGATCATAAAATACTACCGGTGACTGAGAAGTTGAGAGTACTGAGCATGAGTTTTTCCATCAAAGTAAGAGCCAAGTACATTCAAAGGACATTTACCAGCAGAGGGGAGAGAGTTCTGCTTCAGCTGTCTGCTGTTCACGAGTCGACCCTTCCTTCCGGGGAACTTGCTTTACCTTGGGAGGACCTGCCTGTTCCAGCATGACAGCGGGCTGCAGGGCTGGTCTGTGGATTGACCTGCGGGTTCTCTCCGCAGAAGCCTTTTTCACGTTGAAATTGAGCCCGGAAACAAGATCCACCTGCCGAGGGAAGACTTCAGAGTGCAGGGCTGGAGTCGGTGATAGCAGAGCACAGATGTCTGGGGGTGTCTAGACGAATTATCCCAACTCACCATAAATACTCCACTGGATTCAGGGGTAAAGTTTTTCCTTTCTGAGAATAGTCTCCCGTAAAGGGCAAGTCATGAAGGGTTGGCTTTTTACTGACATATTCGATGGTCCCCCAGGCGGGATGGGAATGTCTCCTTAGGAAGACATTACGTCCAGGTTGAGCTCTCAACAAACCGTTTCCTGTCTTTGGTCTAATTAAACTACACACATTTTGGGGGGTATAAAATAGAGATGCTGACATGCCAGCATTTATGCTGCTGACACAAAAGTTCTGAGCTCAACTGATGTAAGTGGTGCTGACATAAACCTTCTCCTTGAGAACAGCTGCTAGAGGTACTTTTCCACAATCTTCCAGTGCATTAACATGAAGCATCGTCTGGGCTGAGTCGGAGCATCCACCAGGAGATCTGGCCCCCTGATATGAAAAAATAACCTATTGCTTGTTCGATGACTTACTTCTTTCATGGAATAACTCCTTAAATTAGAGCATGGCTTTTTAAAGTTCAGTATCAGATGAAGAATGCAGTCTGATTATCTTTGTATGAGAGGCTTAGTTTGCAGGGATCTAACAATGACTAAAGCCCCTTTAGTTTGGGGTGAAAGTTTTATAACTTTGTATAAAATAAGTTAGTTCATGATACAGATTTCAGGTTAACAACTGCTGAGTTCACGGACAATTAGTTGCCTCTGTTGATAATTGTGTAGATGAATGTGATGAAACCTATAGGTCTTCAGGCAGAACTGGACACACACTCAACATAATACATATATACTTAACGGGTCTAGGACCTCCTGAAGTCACCTTGCAGCCCAGGTCAAGATCTTCCTTGACTGGTTCCATTACATAACCAGGGATGGCATTTGCCACCTACATTTGGGGGTGCGTTATCCCCAATAAGGCTTTTAGAAGCTATCTTCAGCCATAGTAACTTTCTCTAACATTGATAATCAAGGTCTGTGTGCTTAGCAGGATCTACTGGCAATTGGAGGTATACTAGTTCAAATCTTCCAAGAAGCTAATGCCAAGACAGGGTTAGACGTGCAGGAGAGTCACTGGAGGAGTGCCCGTGAAGGAGAAACGAGAAGGGGGCAGGAGCGGGGAGGTGAACCTGCAGACCTGGAAGCAGATCTGATGCCTCTGAAAGCAGAGAGGGAAGGAAGGCTTGGACAGGGAGAGTCCACACTGCAGTGCCTTCTAGAAAGTCTCAGCCAGCCAAATGGAGTCCTGGAGCGAAGGCTCTGTGTTAGAGGAGGTCCTCGCTGAGCAGGCTGGCTGACCTCTAGGAACCCCGCCTGCCCCATCTTCGCCTGGATACAGATAGCCACGAGTGCTGGGGCAGACTCCAAGATGCTGGAGGCTGTCAGTCCAGCACGTTCCCCAGGCAGGGTTTCTTGGAAGGGGATCTAAGCAGTGGTCTCCACGGCCACCACCCTGGGATAAGAGGGTCTTTGTTGGTGCCAAAGTGCATGTCCTCCTTTTCTCTCCTGCTTCCTCGCATTTTGAGAGCTGCTCCTCTTTGGCCAGTGTGACTCTGCACCACCAAAGCGTCACACAGGGACAGGTAATATGATATCGTAAATGTGTGGCTTAGTTTCCTGTCTCCCTATAATACTGTAGCCACTTTAATTGTTCAATAAGGGGGTTGGGTGGAGTGAACATTATCCCCAGAGGTTAAATACATGGCTTTTTACCAGAACCTTTACCTTTTGTCTTGGGGCAACCGACAACGTCATCCTCAAAACGACAGCTTGCTGTTTAAGTGTAGAGCCCAGAATACTCAGCAACAGAAACCAGGCTAATACACCCAGTGTCTCTCAGCTTGTGGTCTCAGTGGAATTATGTGGTAAGACTGGTGTCCAGGTGTTTGTTTTGTTTTGTTTTTTAAATCTCCCTCCCTGCCTCAACCAAGACCCCGTGGGCAATCGGCTCCTTTCTCTCACTTCCACAAAAAGCAGGTGGAGGATGCCCTTTCCCAAATGGTAGAGCAGAAGATGGACCAGTCTCCCCAGGACTCTATTCTCTGGGGAATGAGATGCTTCAGATGTGTGCTGCCTGGGAGAAGAGAGGGGTTCTTAGAGGGGAAAGTAGCCAGGATGGGGGATGCTGAAGAGGGCTCCTCTGTGGTAGGAAAGTGAAACACTTCTGGGACTCGGGCATTTGGCAATTATTCATTTACACATGCTACAGCTGTGGGGCAGTTAGTATGTGCCAGACCCTGTTCCGGGCGCTAGGGACCCATCAGTGAACTAAATAAACATTCCTGCCCGTTTGTAGCCTACATTCTACCGGGGAGACACTAACGTGTACATAAGCAATAAACAAAATCTACCAGTAACTTATATATCTAAGTAAATATGTTACATATAAAATACAGCTTTTCTTAAAATTGGCTTTTAGCAGGAATTAGCAGAAGCAGAAGCCCCTTCCCTCTGTTTTCTTAGCCCCTTTTAGGGTCTTTCATCTTGGCTGCCTGTTTCTATCCCTGGGAAGGAAATACTTCCTTTGTAAAAATTCATCAAGTGTAATTTCCAGGAAGTCACTGACAGAGTGAGATGACCCTGAAAATATTATTTAGTTAATACCTTTGATCTCTGAAAAGCCTGTTTTTTAACCAGATCTTAATAAGTTTCCCCAAATCAGCTCAGCAAATGTATTGAAAATATAATTGGCTAAACCCAAATTAAAACACCCAGGTCTTCATTCTAAATTCAGGAGAATAAACCTACCAAGATGGGCATGGACTGGATACAGATGGCTCCATCTGTATTTAGATGATTATGATCTAAAATCCATCTAAACCTATGATCTCCTCTACGATAACTAGGCAATGAGACAAAAAAAGTACTCAAACTGCGAGGAAGGCAGACATTTCAATCCTCCCTTTGCTACATTAAACAATACGGCCTGCAATCCAGAGTGAAAGGAGGAGAAAGCCAAGTGAGAAATGATGGCTTCAAGGGTGTAGGACTGGGCTTCCCTGGTGGCGCCGTGGTTGAGAGTCCGCCTGCCGATGCAGGGGACACGGCTTCGTGCCCCGGTCCGGGATCCTCCTGCTCTCTTAGAATTGCTCTCCTTCCTTGGCTCCTGTGACACTGTGTTTTCTTGGATACCTTCATCTGGCTTTTACCAGATTTGTTTACTGCCTTCTCTTCTTTTTCTCGTTCTTAGAGACAGAACACCAAACTCAGTCATTGGTCCTTTTCTCTTTATAGGACCCACTCTGTCGTTTCCACTGCTGTGCTTTAAGCTCTGCACTTTTCAAAGGTATCAGCTCTGAATACACACCTGTCTGTGAAGCATCTACCAGTGGATGGTCCCCTGGATATCAAGTGAAGCGTCTGAAAGAGAAATCACCTCCTACCCCATTCCTACTCTTCCTGTGTTTTCAATCAATAATCCTGTTTATGTTCTCTCATCTCTTAGGTCAGAAAACTTGGTCAAATCGCCTTCAGGTCCTTCTCTCTCATTCCCCATTCAATCACCCCACAAATCTAATCTAATCTCTTCATAATTTATAATTTCCATTCCTAATGCCACTTTCATATTCAGGCTCACATGAGACTTTCACTGGATTCTTATTATAAAGGCCTTTAACTGGAATTCCTTTCTCTCTCTCCCTTTCTTTCTTTAAGAAATACTCATCTATTTCCTATTATGTTTCAATATTGTGCTAGAATCTTGGGAAACCAAAGGAATTAGACCAGGTTCCTCGCTGGAGGAGCCTGCCTGTGCAGGGGAAAGAAGGGCTTGACCAATGCTCTGGGAGCTTCACACGGGTGAGCATGGTCCTGAGTGGCCCAGAGGGAGGGGCATTTGTTTAGTTTGCAGGACGTGGGCAGAGGGGGTTAGTGAGGGCTTAACGGACAAGGTGGCTCTGGGGCTGGGACTTGGGGACGGCCAGGACTTCACCGGGCGGAGAGTCACAGTGGGGGTGAGAAATGCACAAACTCGCGGGGACCTGGCGGTGTTGGTGTCACTGAGAACAGGCTGTGTGGTGAGCGGCTGGGGGCTGGAGGAGGGAAGGTGGGCTGGGCCAGACCAGGAGGGGCCTCCAAGGAGGAGGAGTGTTTGTTCTGTAGATGGTTTGGACTTGGTGGTGTCGTGTCTTACATCTAACTAAACACTACCTTCTGAGTAGAATCAACAGACCGACGCTTGAATCCAACCTGTTTTCTCCACTTCCAAGACCCTGTCTGATTTCTGGCTCGATTCTTGGGGACTGTTGGCCAAATCCCAAATTTATAAGAATAAGAACATCTCCGTACCCAATTCTTACCTTTAAATTAACGATCTTTTCCCTCTCTCATGGGAAACAAGATTTGGCAAAATGTGGTGGTGTCAGGATCCTTGTGCAAACTTCCCCGAAGACAATCTATCGATCTATAGCTATAATTTAATGAAATTAAATATATATTAAATTCATAAATAAATGAATATATAAATATATCCATTACACATGTACCTAATGAAATATGAATTTTCATTAAATTTCCACTAAGGTTCTGTGAGAAGTCTCCCTGTGCAGAAACTTTGCTTGCTTGTTTTGGCTGCTACAGAATGCAGAGGTGTTTCCATGTTGGTCCAGCCTCAAGTAACAGGATGAGTAGCCCATCATCTCTGCCCTGAAGCATGGGATGAGGAGAGACAGAGTACCTGTCACTTGGCCTGGATGTGGGTGGGAAGCAAAGCCCTCTGGTCTTGCCTGTTCTGGAGGCAGGTGCCACGTCCCCTCAGTGGACCCTGGGCCACTGAAATCCCCCACGTTGGCAGGAAAACTCAAAAGCAGGCTGCTAGGGTCCACTCTTGCCCTGCGTAGAAAATAAACGGAGCTGCAGGACAGCCCTTTATCTGGTTTCATAATGTCCCTTGGGGTTTGCAAATTTGTCTTATTATTTATGACACAGAATCACACTAGGCCTATCTTAGAAAAGGGGACATCCCTAATTTGGGGAAGGTTTTATTTTATTTTACTTTATTTACATTTTTAATTGAAGTAGAGTTGATTTACAATGTTGGGTTAGTTTCAGGTGTACAGCAAAGTGATTCAGTTATACACATATATATATAATCTATTCTTTTCAGATTCTTTTCCATTATAGGTTATTACAAAATACTGAGTAGAGTTCCCTGTGCTATACAGTAGGTCCCTGTTGGTCACCTGTTTTATATACAGTAGTGTGTATACGTTAATCCCAAACTCCTGATTTATCCCTCTCCCCCTTTCCCTTTGGTAACTGTAAGTTTGTTTCTTAAGTCTGTGAGTCTGTTTCTGTTTCATAGATAAGTTCATTTTTTTTTAGATTCCAAATGTAAGTGATATCATGTGATATTTGTCTTTCTCTGTCTGACTTACTTCACTTAGTGTGATCATCTCTAGGTCCAAAACAGGCTCTCACTAAGCCTCCCAGATGACTGTGCTGGCAGAGTCACTGAGGATCTCCTGCTTTCTGTCTTTCTTCTGTTTGTGTTGCATCCCTCTCTCCGACTTTGCAGTTAAGCAGGCGCATCTCCCACCTCTCTGTTGCAGCACTCCTGTACTTCCTGTTGCCTATGGGATAGAGTCAGACCTTGCTTGGTCTGGCACACCCTGCATCTCCAGCCTCATCTCCCATCTTCACCCAACAACATGTAAAGTGTCTAGGAATGACCTCCAAATATGTGGAAGCTGTATAATTTGTGTCTCTTTACAGATTCTTGACACAGTTAAGAACTGTTATGCCCAGCAATCCACAAGGGAGCCTGTGGATTGATTTCTGAAGGTCCTTGAATCTCCTGAAAGTGTAAGACATACCTCAGAGCATTTTTCAGGGGGATAAGTTCCACCCCTCCTGTAAGATTGTCAGGTGGGTCCTGACACCCCAAAAGGTTCAGAACCACCATAAAGCTGTTGAGAGCTTGGGCATTGGTTAATCAAATTTGATAGACCAGTATACAAAATAAGAATGGATGATATTGTTTTAGTCAGATCATCAAGTACAGAACCTCATCATCAAATGTAAAAACTGAGGCCCTGGGGGTGATAATGACTTGCTTGGGGTCACTTACACACTAAACAACACAATTTAGATTTAATCATGCCTTGTCTTCTCTGTTGTTTGCTGTTTCGCATGTTAATTTTACCTTTTTCAGCTAGAATAGAGTGGAAGCAACTTGAAAGCAGGGACCTTGCTTTGAAATGATGATGATGATTAAGGTAACTTTGGAGGAAACTGATTAAGTGAAGTAACTAAAGCTAATTGTTAGTGGGTGTAGGACAGGAAATAGACAGTTACACAGTGCTGCTTCTAACGTATTGAGAGCACTCAGGCTGCCTCTTAAAAATCCTGGATAATGTGAATTTACTGATTTCAATCAGTACAGTTAACAGATCAGGCGATTTCCAAAGAAATGTGAGATTTTTAAATGAAATACTCTTGAATTGATGGACTCGTGAATTTGCAGATCTGAGAACACTTGTTTTTCTTGTTATCCAGTTTATTTACCGATGGATTAAAGAAAGAAATCACCATTTATCTGAGTTATCTTTTATCAGGCTACGGTGAATCAGGGGAACTTGCTTCAGGGTTTTGTTTAACCTTTACCAGATAGCAATAGTTCAAATCTCCCCATTGTCTATTTTACTGATTTATACAAGGTTTTAGGAATGGTTTTATTTTGTTAGAGAACTAAAGTGCCCTCTACTGTTTCTTTTCCATCATTACAGCCAAATATCTATGAAGAGGATTTAATAGAAAAGTTGTTCTTAAAGAAATAAAAGCAAAAAATTAATTTCTGATAAAGCTAAATTAAACCTGTTGTACTTATAAAAAAGGAAATTATCCTTGACTAAGCATTTTTGAAGTATTTACACCTTTTATAACTTGATTAGTAAATACATTCCCAATTATTTGCCTTCATCATATTTTTGTCACTTATATTTTAACTTAAAAACGTAAATTCTACTTTATAAAGAGCACTTTCAACTTTTGATATTGGCTTCAATTCATTTTATGCAGCCTAAATGTTTTTGCTAGGTTGACTAATGTCTTTTTAAAAAGATGAATCCAGTAGATATATGTCCAATTTAAATATTCAGAAGCATAAAATAATTAAGAAGGGCTGATCATGATCATATTAATGTAATTAATTAAGCTTGCTACTGGGAAAAAAAATCTTCTTTTTAAGATGTCATGTGATTAACATTCTGAATAACTTAAAAATGGAATTATCTTAGAAGTTTACATTTTTGCTTGTTGCAGACTTAAATCTTGACTAAGAATTATGCATATCCCTTCACAAAAATTTTCAAGTTAAGTCATATTCTTTTCAACCACTATTACTAATAGCATCATTAAAAAAATAAATGTCTTGGGCTTCCCTGGTGGCGCAGTGGTTGAGAGTCCGCCTGCCGATGCAGGGGAGGCGGGTTCGTGCCCCGGTCCAGGAAGATCCCACGTGCCGCGGAGCGGCTGGGCCCGTGAGCCACGGCCGCTGAGCCTGCGCGTCCGGAGCCTGTGCTCCGCAACGGGAGAGGCCGCAACAGTGAGAGGCCCGCGTACTGAAAAAATAAAAAAAATAAAAAAAATAAAAAAAATAAATGTCTCCAAGTCTTAGAATTTCAGTTATCTACATACTTAGAGGCTTAGGATCTGTAGAGAACATTCTTTAACAAGTTCATAAATCGAATCATTTAAGAATCTTTCTCTCTTTCTCACTGTCTTTTTCGTAGGACTATTCCATCACTGCAAGGTTTTAAAAATTTTCTAGCTGTTGGTAGCTCTTCAGTTCCTGCACAAAGACACAGATCCTGGCTGCCAGCATTTTGGCATCTGCTAACATTTTCATAGACCTCAGCTGAACTTTCAATTTGTTCGTGGAACTTCAGAGGCTGACAAAGAAGCAGCTTCTATTTGTCTTTTTCACCCTTCACTTTTAATCCTTTGCATAAGCCACTTGAAAGGACTGTATGAGGAAGTTCAGGGATAAAAAGGGAAAAGAAGAAAATCTATGTTTCCTTTGCAAGGAAGAAAATCTATGTTTCCTCCCTTTTCTTTTCATCCAGAGCAAAGCAAATTAAGCAAACCTCAAAACTGAGGACAATAGGGTGCCTGGAACTGAGATTAGCATTGGATGAGCCTCACACTTAAAACACAGCCATTTGAGCTCCCTTGTGTGCCAGAATTAATCAGCAAAAGCAGCCGTAAGAACACATGCAGAAAAGGAAAAGTGGAGCAAAAGTAAGAGGGGCCTGCCCAGGAGCAGTGAGCTCACACTTAACAGAACCACGGCCCCTGAGTTTGCCGTAAGACAGAGGTCCTTCTTGGGCCGTTCAGTTAGACCCTCTGGCCTTTCCTGAAACCCTGGAAGAATCACCTACTCTTTTCCAAGGAACGAGACATGGCCTGTCTGGGTGGTGATGGCTCTTACCTGCTTCCCCAAGTCAGGGCATCCGGATCCGAGTGCAGATCACCTCCGGTATGTGGAAGGCCCGTCTTGGGGACCGCAGTTTGGGTAAGAGGGCGTCCTGTGCCTCCCTGGATCTCCCTCAGATGGGCTGCCCTGCATCCTAGGACACGGAGTCTCGGCTGCGCACAGAGCTGCGTCACCAATCCAATCTACCGGTGGTAAATGGGCTGGGCGAGTACCTGAGACATGATAAAGCGCTGCTTTACGATGATGCGATTAGTCTCTGATGTACTTTCCTCCAGGCTCTCACAGCTGTGTTCTCAGCCGGTGGGCCTGTGGGTACATCCTCGGTCAACGAGTTTTGAGCGCTGCAAACTCTCTCAGCCAATGAAGTGTTTCTTTTTTCCCCTTTAAAAAAAAAAAAAATCCATACTCTACTGAATGCCTTCTGCAATCTAATGTGTTTTAACTTGCTGTGGCCGATCTTTGAGACCCATAATGTCAGACAAAAAGTGTGGGCATAGAAATGTGGGATCAGGGGCAAATAAGGGAAGTTTACCATGATGCCAATTAACATCCAAGTTTGATACGACCTTTAAAGAAATGTTTGCAGGAACACAGAATAAAAATCAGTGACAGTTTGGGACTGGCGCAAGTTCTTTAAGGTCCTGAGGATTGTTCTAAACTTCATGGCGGTCCAGGAAGATGGACCGAAAATCCTACCAATGGTAGATGGAAGAAATTGTAGGATTTGGAGAACAGAGGAGCGCAGGTGTGGGTGTCGCAGGCAGCCCGTCTACTTAGGAGCCAGGCTTGGAGTCAGTGATTTCTCCTGGGAGGTCTGCGTGCTAGGCTTGTTACTCTGGTCTTTGCTCTTTGTCTCTTTTCGTTAAAGAGAGCTAAGAAATCTAAATCTAAATCAAAATCTATCTATCTATCATCTATCTATACATATACCTGCAGACCAGTATCCTCACATACATATGCATGTCAGTGCATGTAAATATATGTGTACACAGGTATATATGAAGTCTTGAGTTCACACCAATACCTCCAGTTCTAACCCGCTCCCAAAGGGTTCCCTTCTGCATCTCAGCATCCCATATTTGTATGTCCTTCTTTCCATAGTGAAAACTCTAGCTTCAACATCAACACACTTAACTCATTTGTTCAACGCTTCCAGAATTGCTTTGCACGTGCCATTACTATAAACAACCTACTAAGAAGAATTTGGGATTTGTTTGAGGTTCTCTCTCCCCCGCTACCCCAGGACTGAGGGTACACAGTGGAATGTTGTATTTATAAATTATTAGATTCCCCGTTCCTCCTCTCTCTCCTCCCCGCATGGCACTCCGTTGTGTGTAGGTACCGTGGTTTATTCAAACGGCTTCCTACGCTTAGACAGTGACGAACAACATTCTCTGAGTAACTTTGCGCAGGCAGTACGTGTTTTCATATTGTTGGGGATATGTGTTCAGGATGAATTCATGGAGGGAATTCTGTGTTGAGGTTTGGCTACATATAGTTGATTAGACATTCTCAAATTCTCCTCCCTAGAGGTTTGGACCACTCTTCTTCTTTTTTTTTTTTAAACTGAGGGAGATTATTTATTTTTTCCTTCCAGTTTTATTGAGATATAATTGACACACAGCACTGTATGAGTTTAAGGTGTGCAGCATAATGATCTGACTTACACACATCATGAAATGATGAACACGCTAAGTTTAGAGAGCACCCATCATCCCATACAGATACAACATTCAATAAAAAGAAGAATTTTTCCCTTGGGAGGAGAACTCTTAGGAGTTAGTCTCCTAACCACTTTCATATGTAACACACAGCAGTGTTCATTATATGTATCATGTTGTACATGACATCCCTAGCACTTATTTATCTTACAACTGGAAGTTTGCACCTTTTCACCCCCTTCATCCAATTTCCCATCTCCCCCTACCCCGCCTCATGTGACCACAAATTTAATGTCGTTTCCTTAGAGTTTGTATGTTTGTTTGTTTTTGTTTGTTTCTGAAGTATAATTGACCTACCACCCTGTGTTAGTTTTTAATAAAACTAAACATTTCGTCAACACTAAGGTGGCTTTCACTATATCATCATTAATAATCCATACTAGTCTTGGATTGTGGGAACTGCTTTTGCAAACAAGGGGGAGTCAGAGCCATTTTATTCCTGACTGTGAAAAATACTTCACCTATTTAATGTCTATAGGAGTTGAGTATAGAAGAAAATGATTTCAGTGTAATACCTCCTTGAAAAAGTTTCTTTTATTGCCTTATTCCTAATATTTCCTCATTTCTCCTACTCTTCATCTCTCACCAATCCCTCACCCTACCCAGGGAAAGGAAAACCAGGCCACTACCGTGTTCTGCTTCATAGACGTAGAATTTGCAATTGAAAACAACGTTTTAGCTCAACACTCTTCGGATTAATAGAACCCTCAATTGTATATCTATGGCCCTAAAATAAACTCAAGACAATTGTTGTCCACTGCTTCTGCCTTGGGTTTGGGTCTATACTGAAGAGCCCCAGAGAAGGCCAGAGACTAACCAACCTTGATTTCATCATGGTAATTCACGTTAATTTACATTACAATAAGCTAAACTAAGGTCAATTTCACCTGCTTCACATCTGTGATTCAAAAGATCATAACTGTTGACCTCAGTGGTCCATGAGGGTCCACTGGGTCTTAAAATTCTGGATCCTATAAATCTTATGTTCATCATCATAGTACAGTTTCTTTTGTTTCTGGCATAAACTAACATTAAAAATTATATTCCCAATAGGATTTCCTAAAAGGCAGCCATTCTTTCCATTAATTGTGGAAAAAGTTTCGTAATCTCAAGGCCAATCACATATAATTGTTGATCAATAGAATTTTATACTCCACTGACATAGTCCAAAGCTTTAAAAAATGTATCTCAAGAGACATATCACATCACTTTACTCAATTTCCTGTGGCTATGATAAGCCAACGGACCATCTCATGAAGGCTTAACTTTTCAGTCAGAAGAGATTGCCCTCAATGATAGAGAACTTTCATTTTAGGAACTTTCGTGATTATTATTGCTGTTGAAACTTTTCAGCATTTTACCAGTCATTTTTATGTCCTCTTTTGTGAACTATCCTTTGATATATTTTCCTGGTTTTCTATTAAAATATTTCACATATTATGACTATTTATACTCTCACTGTCATAAGTTTTGTGGATGTTTCATCCAATTATTATTTTTCATATTTTTGGCATATTTATATGTAAGGTCTTAATTATCTTTATTTATATTGGTCCTTTATCTTGTGGATTTTTAAAAATTGCTTAATTCTTGGAAGGTTTCCTCTCACCTTCAGATCATACAAATATTCACCTATTTGGCTTTTAAGAAATATTCAATTGCTTTATAATGATCTTTATCATACACACAATTTTGTATGCAGGCTTTCTTTTCTATTTCATTATTACATTTGTCTATTTTTGAGATAGTACTATTGCATTTTAATTATTGTAGCTTTAAAAAAATGTCAATATCTGGGTAAGGCAAGTCTCCCACAGTATACTTCTTTTAAAATCTTCTTGACCTATGCTTTATAATAGATGACCTTCCGTGTAATTTAATAAAATGTTTTGTCCCAGACTAACCACATTTGTTCATTTCGTTTCATGTTCCTCAACAGACTTGGTCATTTCCTTCATGCTGGTCTGCGTATAATACTTGCATGTTTCTGTAGGTCAGACCTTTGGTTGGCTTGGCTTGTTCTCTGCCCTGGTTTCTCAAGGTTGACATCAAGATTACACCAAGTCTGCATGCTTTTTTGGAGGCTCTGTGCATGAACTGGCTTCCAAGACCATGCATTCTGTTTATAGGGCTTCGTTGCAGGTGGTCACAAGACTGAGCTCCTCACCGCCTCGCGGGCCGTAGGCTGCTGGTGGTTCTCAGCTGCTAAGATCTCTCTCGGTTCCTTCGCCAGTAACCCCCCTTCTCCATCCTCAAGACAGCCATGGCAGCTCAGCCATTGTCATGCTTTGAATCTCTCAGCCCTCCCCTTCCGTCTCAGCTCTCCTCTGCTCCCTCCTCTCCAGCATCTCTCTGACCCTGCTGTGTTTATTTTGCATTTGAAATTTAAGACCAGTGTATCTAGGTTTATAAAAAAGCCTGCTGGAATTGTTATTGGAATCAGATTATATTTTTAAATTAACTTAGGGAGAACCGACATCTTGATGATGCTGAGACACGCTAATAAAGAATAAGAAATGTCTTTCCATTTTTTCTTTTTTGTGTCTTACAGAAGTGTTTTACAGTTTTCTTCATATAAGTTCTGAGCATTTCTTATGAAGTTTGATCTAAAATTTTGTCTTTTTTGTTACCTTGTGAATGGTTTTGTTCATTAATTATATCTTCTAGCTGGTTATTATTTGTGCATATGAATGCTACTGATTTTTATATATTAATCTTATATCCTACTACCTTACTAATTCCTTTATTGTTTAAGTTCATTTGATTGCTCATTCTACAGGATTTTCCACGCATACTATCATGTCATCTGCAAATAGAGATAGATTTCTTTTTATTCTAATGAAAGTTTATCTTATTAAAAAAATTTTTATTGAAATATAGTTTATTTACAATGTTGTGATAGTTTCAGGTATAAATTCAAAGTAATTCATATATATGTATATATATATATATGTTCTTTTTTGGATTCTTTTTCACTATAGGTTATTACAAGTTATTGAATATAGTTCCTGTGCTATTTGGTAGTTCCTTGTTGATTATCTGTTTTATATATAGTAGTGAGTATATTTTAATCCCCAAACCCTAATTTATTCCTCTCCGCCTTTCCCCTTTGGTAACCATAAGCTTTTTTTCTATGTCTGTGGGTCTGTTTCTGTTTTGTAAATAAATTCATTTGTATCATATTTTTAGATTTCACATATAAGTGATAGCGTATGATATTTGTCTTTCTCTGTCTGGCTTACTTCACTTTGTATGATAGTCTCTAGGTCCATCCATGTTGCTGCAAATGGCATTTTTTCATTTTTTTATGGCTGAGTAGTATTCCATTTTACAATCTTCTTTATCCATTCATCTGTCGATGGACATTTAGGTTGCTTCCATGTTCTGGCTATTGTAAATAGTGCTGCAATGAACATTGGGGTGCAAGTATCTTTTCGAATTATAGTTCTGTCTCTGTATGTGCCCAGGAGTGGGATTGCTGGATCATATGGTAACTCTACTTTTAGTTTTTTAAGTTTTTTAAGGAACCTCCATACTGTTCTCCATGATGGCTGCTCCAATTTACATTCCCACCAACAGTGTAGGAGGGTTCCCTTTTCTCCACACCCTCTCCAGCATTTACTATTTGTAGATTTTTTTGATGATGGTCATTCTGACCAGTGTGAGGTGATACCTCATTATAGTTTTGATTTGCATTTCTCTAGTAATTAGTGATGTTGAGCATCATTTCGTTTGCTTGTTGGCCATCTGTATGTCTTCTCTGGAGAAATGTCTCTTTGGATCTTCTGCCCATTTTTTGATTGGGCTGTGTTTTTGTTTTTTGTTTTCTTTGATATTGAGCTGTATGAGCTGTTTGTATATTTTGGAAATTAATCCCTTGTCGGTCGCATCATTTGCAAGTATTTTCTCCCATTCTGTAGTTTGTCTTTTCATTTTGTTTATGGTTTCCTTTGCTATGCAGAAGGTTTTAAGTTTAATTAGGCCCCATTTGTTTATTTTTGTTTTTATTTCCATTCTCTAGGAGGTGGGTCAAAAAGGATCTCACTGTGATTTATGTCATAGAGTGTTCTGCCTATGTTTTCCTCTAAGAGTTTTATAGTGTCTGTAAATCCATTTAGGATTTATGCCTAAATGCCTTACATTTAGGTCTGTAATCCATTTTGAATTTATTTTTGTGTATGGTGTTAGGGAGTGTTCTAAAATTTCATTCTTTTACATGTAGCTGTCCAGATTTCCCAGCACCACTTATTGAAGAGGTTGTCTTTTCTCCATTGTATATTCTTGCCTCCTTTATCAAAAATAAGGTGACCATATGTGTGTGGGTTTATCTCTGGGCTTTCTATCCTGTTCCATTGATCTATATTTCTGTTTTTGTGCCAGTACCACACTGTCTTGATTACTGTAGCTTTGTAGTATAGTCTGCAGTCAGGGATCCTGATTCCTCCAGCTCTGTTCTTCTTTCTCAAGATTGCTTTGGCTATTTGGGGTCTTTTGTGTTTCCATACAAATTTTAAACATTTTTTGTTCTAGTTCTGAGAAAAATGCCATTTGTAATTTGATAGGGATTGCATTAAATCTGTAGATTGCCTCATTTTAACAATATTGATTCTTCCTATCTGAGCACATAGTATATCTTTCCATCTGTTTGTGTTGACTTCAGTTTCTTTAATCAGTGTCTTATAGTTTTCAGAGTACAGTTCTTTTACCTCCTCAGGTAGGTTTATTCCTAGGTATTTTATTCTTTTTGTTGCGATGGCAAGTGGGATTGTTTCCCTAATTTCTCTTTCTGATAGTTCGTTGTTAATGAGATTTATTTCTTACTACTCCTGTTCCTCTGGTGGTCTAATTTCATTGACTATCACCACTAAAAATGCTGGATACCAGTGGAGATAGTGGGCTTCCTAAACTTGTTACTGACATGAGTTGGAATGCCTCTAGTGTTTCTCCATTAAGTAAGGAAATATCCATTCATTACTATTTTCCTAAAAGTTTTTACTAGGAATGAGTATTGAATTTTGCCAAAGTCAATTTTCAACACCTCTAAAGAAATTCATATCATTTTCTTCATAGTTATTAAAATATAAATATAAAAACTATACTAATTTGTTTCCTAATATTGACCATCTTTTCATTCCTAGTATAAACCTTATTTGGTTATGGTGTCTTAATACTTAATGTATTGTCTGAGTCAGTTCACTACTATTTTATTTAAGATTTTTAATATAAATCTCCACAAATGATACTGGTCTATAATTTTTTTGTGCTATCTTTATCAGGTTTAGATATTGATGTTATACTTGCTTCACACAAAAAAAGTTGAAAGTTATTCTTGATTTCTTATCATCTGAGACAATTTATGTAGCATTGGGATCGTCTGGTCTCTAAAGGTTTGGTAGAATTCTCTTGTGTGCTCAGCTGTGCCTGGTGCTATCATATGGGGTCACTGGAAATTTTTTTCTATTTCTATAAAATTTGGTGTAAGTTTTCTATCTCTACTGGGGTCAGTTTTGGTACACTGTATTTGCCTAAGAAATTATCCATTTCCTCTAGGTTTTCATATTTATTTGCATAAGGATATGCAAAAGTACATGTTAACGCCTTAAAAATTTTTTTTGATCATAATTATTCCCAACTTGTAATTTAAAAAAATTTTTTATATCTTTATTGGAGTATAATTGCTTTACAGTGTTGTTAGTTTCTGTTGTACAACAAAGTGAATCAGCTATATGTATACATATATCCCCATATCCCCTCCCTCTTGCGTCTCCCTCCCACCCTCCCTATCCCACCCCTCTAGGTCGTCAAAAAGCTGATCTCCCTGTGCTATGCAGCTGCTTCCCACTAGCTATCGATTTTACATTTGGTAGTGTATATATGTCCATGCTACTCTCTCACTTCGTCCCAGCTTCCCCTTCCCCCTCCCGTGTCCTCAAGCCCATTCTCTATGTCTGTGTCTTTATTCCTGCACTGCCACTACGTTCATCATTAGCATTTTTTTAGATTCCATATATGTGCGTTAGCATACGGTATTTGTTTTTCTCTTTCTGACTTCAGTCTGTGTGACAGACTCTAGGTCCATCCACCTCACTACAAAGAACTCAATTTCATTCCTTTTATGGCTGAGTAATATTCCATTGTATATATGTGCCACATCTTCTTTATCCATTCCTCTGTTGATGGACATTTAGGTTGCTTCCATGTCCTGGCTATTGTAAATAGTGCTGCAATGAATATTGTGGTACATGTATCTTTTTGAATTATGGTTTTCTCAGGGTATATGCCCAGTAGTGGGATTGCTGGGTCCTATGGTAGTTCTATTTTTAGTTTTTTAAGGAATCTTCATACTGTTCTCCATAGTGGCTCTATCAATTTATATTCCCACCAACAGTGCAGGAGGGATACCTTTTCTCAACACCCTCTCCAGAACTTATTGTTTGTAGATTTTTTAATGATTTTTGTTTTTATTTCCATTACTCTAGGAGGTGAGTCAAAAAGGATCTTTCTGTGACTTATGCCATAGAGTGTTCTCTAATGATTAGTGATGTTGAGCATCTTTTCATATGTTTGTTGGCAATCTGTCTTCTTTGGATAAATGTCTATTTAGCTCTTCCACCCATTTTTGGATTGGGTTTTTTGTTTTTTTTGATATTGAGCTGCATGAGCTGCTTGTATATTTTGTAGATTAATCCTTCGTCAGTTGCTTCATTTGCATGTCATAGAGTGTTCTGCCTATGTTTTCCTCCAAGAGTTTTATAGTGTCTAGCCTTACCTTAGGTCTTTAATCTGTTTTGAGTTTATTTTTTGCATATAGTGTTAGGAAGCATTCTAATTTCATTCTTTTACATGTAGCTGTCCAGTCTTCCCAGCACCACTTATTGAAGAGGCTGTCTCCAACTTGTAATTTCTTATTTTGTATACTTTGTGATTTCACCAAATTTTCTAGCGGTTTGTTTATGTTTGTTTATTTTTCCAAGGAACAAGGACTTTAATATGACCTACTGTTTTTGTGTTCTCTACTCATTATGTTCTTGCTTTACTTTATTATTTAAAATTTTCTCCTTCCAGTTTTATTGAGATATAATTGACATGTAGCATTGTATAAATTTAAGATGTACAACAAAATGATTTGACTTACATAATCATGAAATGATTCCACAATAAGTTTAGTGAACATCCATCATCTCACATAGACAGAAAGAAAAAGAAAAAATATTTTCCTTGTGATGAGAACTCTTAGGATTTACTGTCTTAACAACTTTCATATATAACATAGAGCAGTGTTAATTATAGTAATCATGTTGTACATTACATCCCTGGTGCTTATTTGTCTTATAACTGGAAGTTTGTACCTTTTGATACCTTCATCCAATTCCCCCTCTGCCCATCCCCCACCCCTGGTAACCACACATCTGATCTCTTTTTCTATGAGCTTGTTTTGGTTTATTTGTTTGTTTTTGAAGTATAATTGACCTACAGCATTATGTTAGTTCCTGGTGCACAACGCAGTGATCTGATATTTCTATGCATTACAAAATGATCACCACGATAAGTTTATTTACCATCTGTCACCATACAAAGATATTACATAATTATTGACTATATTCCTACACTGTCTGTTTCATCCCAGTGACTCATTTATTGTAAGTGGAAGTTTGTTCCTCTTAATCTCCCTCACCTATTTCTCTTCTTCTCTCGCCCACCTCCCCACTGGCAAACACCTGTTTGTTCTCTGTATCTATGACTCTGTTTCTGTTTTGTTTATTTGTTTCTTTTGTTTTTTAGATTCCAAATATGAGTGATATCATATAGTATCATACAAGTATATGTTTGACTTATTCCACCTAGCATAATGGCCTCAAGGCTCATCCATGTTGTCATGAATGGCAAGGTTTCATTCTTTTTATGGCTGAGAAATATTCCATCACATATATGTTACATCTTCTTTATTCATTCATCGATCTATGGGCACTTAGGTTGTTTCCATATCTTGGCTATTGTGAAGTAATGCTACAATAAACATAAGGGTACATACACCTTTTTGAATTAGTGTTTTTGTTTTCTTCAGATAAATACTCAGGAGTGGAATTTCTGGATTGTATGGTAGTTCTCTTTTTAATTTTTTGAGGATCCTCCATACTGTTTTCCATAGTAGCTGTACCAATTTACTGTCTCACCAACAGTGCATGAGGGTTCCCTTTTCTCCACTTCCTCATCAACACTTGTTATCTGTTCTTTTTTGGATAATAGCCATTTGAATAGTTGTGAGGTGATATCTCATTCTGGTTTTGATTTGCATTTCCCTGATGATTAGTGATGTTGAGCAGATTTCATGTATCTGTTGACCATCTGGTATGTCTTCTTTGGAAAAATGTCTATTCAGGTCCTCTGCCCAGTTTTTAATTGGGTTCTTTGTTGTTCTTCTATTGAGTTGTATGTGTTCTTTGTATATTTTTTGTATTAACCTTTTATCAGGTATATCATTTGCAAATATCTTCTCCCATTCAGTAGGTGGCCTTTTTGTTTGGGTGATAGTTTCTTTTCCTTTGAAAAAGTTTTTTAGTTTGATGTAGTCCCAGTTGTTTTTGCTTTCTTTCCCCTTCCCCGAGGAGACATATCCAAAAAAATTATGCTAAGACCCATGTCAAATGATGTACTGCCTATGTTTTTTTCTAGGCATTTTATGGATTAATTTAAGTTGTTAATCCATTTTGAATTTGTTTTTTTATATGGTGTAAGAAAGTAGTCCAGTATGATTCTTTTGCCTTAGCTGTCCAGTTTTCCCAACACTATTTATTGAAGAGGCTGTCTTTTTCCCTGTTGTGTAGTCTTCCATTCTTTGTCATAGATTAATTGCCCATATAAGTGTGGATTCATTTCTGGGCTCTCTCTTCTGATCCATTGATATATGTGTTTTTTTTTTGTGCAAGTACCATACTGTTTTCATTACTGCAGTTTTGTAGTATAGTTTGAAATCAGGGAGCATGATACCTCCAGCTTTGTTCTTCTTTCTTAAGATAGGTTGGACTGTTTGGGATCTTTTTTGTTTCCATACAAATCTTAGAATAATTTGTTCTCGTTCTATGAAAACTGCCATTGGCATTTTGATAGGGATTGCACTGAATCTGTAGATTGTCTTGGGTAATATGGCCATTTTAACAATGTTAATTCTCCCAGTCCATAAGCATAAAATATCTTTACATTTATTTGTGTCTTCTCTATCTTTCCTCAAGGTCATATGGTTTTCAGTGTACAGATCTTTTACTTCCTTGTTTAAATTTATTCCTAGGTATTTTATTCTTTTTGATGTGATTGTAAATGGTATTGTTTTCCAGAATAAGTTTTTTAAAATAAAACATTTTATTTTGAGATAATTGGAGACTCACATGAAGTCATAAGAAATAATACAGAGAGATCCCATGTACTCTTCCTGCAGTTTCTCCAAATGGTAGATCTTGCAAATCTGTAAGCACAATCTATAAGCACAATCATAATAACGTTGATGCAATCAACCAATCTTATTCAACAAGATTTTTAATTTTCTCCTTTTTTTTTCATTCTTTCTTTCCTTCCTCCACTTCATGCCCAAGGAATACAACCTCTTCTTCCTCTCTTTAATCCTCTCCTAGAAGTACTGCCTGTCTGTGGTGGCCACTTCAGGTCCTACACACTTTTAAGCCCCTTCCCTGCAGCCAGGACTGTGAACTGCCAAATCCCAACCTGTGTTCACCACTTTTGTGTTTTACTTCCTCCTACTGGCTCCCTGGTCCTGACTGCCCATACCCACAGGCTCACTGGAAGGGCTGCAGGTATTGGCAGCTTTGTTAGAATTTGTTTCTCTTTTTCCCTCATAAGTGACTTGAAGGTTGCAGTGTTCTCTATCTCCTAACAATGCTTAAATCATGGGTCCTGTCTAGTTTAATTGTACTTGTTGATCTTATGGTGACTTTGGGAACGTGATGGGGAGATTTGGAATCAGGCTGCTGCTACTGTTCTTCAACCTCATTTAATGTCTCTAACAGCTTTATAAGTTACTGTCAACCCTCAGTCATTTGAATAGGAGGAAACTGAGGCCCAGAGAAGTTAAGTGATACCAAGGAGCTGGTAAGTGGCGCGCCAGGAATTGATGATACACATTTAATGAAATTTGGGGATTGCAGTGAGGAGAACATTTCCGTTGCTTGGATCACTGCTATAACACAGAGCCACAGTGGCTACTGACACTTCTGCTTGAATATCTCCAGTAATAAGGGACTCATTGCCTCCAATGAGCCTGCTCCATCTTTGGATTCTCTAATGTGGCTAAAAGTTCTTTCCTATGCTATGTTGAACTCTGCTTCTGTATATCTTTGGCTCTGGTACAAGTTATGTCAATTTCGTGCAAGTAAAGCTCAAGTGTAAACCCTGCTCCTGTTATAGTCCTTTATTGTTGGAAGTCAGGAACACATCCTAGTCTTGCGTCTCCTTTACCAAGAAATGGCTGTGTTGTTATAGACACGTCCTAGTTTACTTACACCTCTACAGAAAGGAAAAATCTGGCCCACCTAGAGTACAACAATAATGTGCTGTCCTAGTCTGAACGTTAGACCATATACCATGTAAATTGCATTGTGGGTTTTGTTTTTGGACTGTCATGTTGCTCTTTGGGTCACAGAGGCAATGGTTAGGAAAAGCCTAAGTCTTCTCCGCGTGTGCTGGTGACACGTCATATGCCCTGTGTAGTCCTTGCTCAGTTAGCTGTCTGATTCCAGAGGCTGAACTTCTATCCATTCAATTCCATTGTATCCAACCTGGTGCCTCTTTTAGCCTTACTCAGATTTCACCTGGACTTTGATTCATCTACTGTAGCACTCTTGCTTCCTTTAAAAAAATTATTCACGACTCCAACAATGCCGTTATCTTAGTGAACATAAAAATGCAGTCGGACAGGACTGAAAACAGTCCTGTGGCCACTCAAATTTTCCCTCTAAATTGGTGATTCTTAAAGCAATACTTTTTAAGATGTGTGACAAATTATGGGTAGAATACAACACTCTTCTTTAGCCATGTAATATTTTTTAATGTGTACCCACCTGAAAACGTAGCCAAATATTTGAAAATGTAAAACAAAATGTTTAGTTTTGATATCTGATAAATGGGTCAAATAATCTCCACTTTCAATAGGCCAAGTCTTCATTCTTCCCCGTCTTTCTAACCCCATCCTAGCCCATTTCTCAAAGAATAAAATTCATACACGTTTTTTAATAGATACCATTGTTTCATTGACTTTGAGTATCACCGGTATAGGTAATGCCACATGCTCTCATGAGCTCTTTCTCAGCATGTATGGACATTTTAATTTTACCTCAGTGGTGTTTTTTTCTCCTCTTCAGGCAGGATGATAGTCCCTCGGCCAGTTGGCTGCATATATGTTCCTAACAAGAGACTGTGACCTAATCACAGTTTATTCAGTGAATGGGGGGGATTATCACATATGGTGGGAATAAAAAGATTGTTTCTAACCTAGATAGCAATGAATATGTTTTATAGGAATTTATCTTCTGTAAAATTCCCCCACATAGTACACATCCATGTAAGCTTAATACAGTGAATGTCCATGTTGTTCTAAATGGAAGATCAAGTTCTTTGTAACGAAAGTTAAAAAATCCCCACTCCCGTAACTAAACAACCCAAAGGCTCACAATAAGTAAGGAGGTCTTAGATTAGACCCAGGCCTATTAGAAGAGCCAATACAGAGTGTAAGTTTTACCTAAACTTTATTGGCTCGTTGCTATTACCAACAGAAAATGCTGATGCTGTTTGAGTCACAAGGAAGTCTTCATCCTCTAAAATATACAAAACATTTAATATGTATGTAGGTTATAGAAAAATGATAAAAAATGGTATTCCCAGACAAATTTGCATACTAATCATCATTGTTGAATATGAATAATAATCTTGGTGTAGTTGAGATCTGTCAGATTTCTAATGGTTTAAGTAACAGGAGAAATAACTTAAAAAGTTTTTATGTTAAAAAATAATACTTCATAGAATGTCTTCGAAATGACAAAATTATAAGGATGAACAGGTTAGTGGCTGCCAGGAGTTATAGGGATGGCAGAGGAAGGGGAGGTGGGTGTGATCACAAAGAGAGACATGTTTGTGGTCATGGGATAGTCTGTGTATTAATAGCATGGTGGTTACATGAATCTATGTATGTGTAATAAAATGGTAGAGAACTACACACATGCATTGTACCAATGTCAGTTTTCTAGTTTTGATAGGGCACTAAAATTTTTAAGATGTAACTATTAGGGGAAACTGGGTGAAAGGTTATAGGATCACCCCATACTATTTTTGCAACTTCTTAAAAATCTACAATTATTTCAAAATAAGAAATGAACGAACAAACTATACATTCTATTCATTGTATAGATCATTCTGCAAGTTAGATATTTGCCAAGGTTAAACATATACACAGTAATTTCTCTAACCATTTATGGAATGAGGCAGGATTATAAACAAATAAAATAGTTTAAAAGAGCTATTGAATGAAGGTTTAGGAATTCTGTGATCAAATAACTTTACAGGGTTAAAGAAACCAAACAGAATCAATTTTTGCCAATAAGAGAAAGAGAAAACCCCAAGCTTCTAAAAAGGCAAGCCCGCTAATTTAAGGGGTGATGCTTCTCCTTTGTCTTTTCCACCGTACATGAACACCTGTTGCCCGTAGTCATTCAGGAACTCAAGTAATGCCTGGGTCCCTGGGGTCTTCTGTTCACTTGGGTTTCAGAGGAAGGAGCTCGAGAGGGAGGTTCAGAACCTCAGGCTGTTCTCGCTTGTTGGTTGTCATGGTGATTGGTGCTACTCAGCTGTGTAGAGTACTCCGCTGGTGGATTTGGAAGTCCCCAAACTCTGAATTTAAACATGAGAACCTGGATAAATTTGGGGATTGCATATAGAGAGAAAGCAATACATGCACGGGTGATGGTGTTACTTTACAGGCTCAAAGTGCTCGAGTGACAATTAACGTAAAGAAGGGTGAAGTCACGTACCAGCTCGTACCATAGAAACTGCAAGCTCAAGTGAGAAACGTGAGTGACACTCAGGACAGATGTGCATCCTTTTTTTTTTTTTTTTTTTTTTTGTGCAGTACGCGGGCCTCTCACTGTTGTGGCCTCTCCCGTTGCGGGGCACAGGCTCCGGACGCGCAGGCTCAGCGGCCATGGCTCACGGGCCCAGCCGCTCCGCGGCACGTGGGATCTTCCCGGACCGGGGCACGAACCCGCGTCCCCTGCATCGGCAGGCGGACTCCCAACCACTGCGCCACCAGGGAAGCCCACATGTGCATTCTTTAGCTAACATTGTTGCTGACAGTTTGCTGCCAGAACTTGAATCTCAGAATTAAGAAAGGCAGAAACATTTCTCAAGAGACTGGCAGATCACGGCATTAAGCTCCAGACCAAACACATGGGCCACAGAATGAGAGAATTTTCTTCCACATTCTCGTAATCTTGGACTAACCACAGACAACAGATTGCACTCTAAAATCACTTTCATTTCTATAATAAAACTAGAAGGCAGGCGACAGAACTAAATTCAGGGTCCTACAGACCTACAATGCCAAAGGAGAGCTCATGAATGAAAAAATCATGAACTGCTGGGTCAGAGAGACCTGGATTCGAGACATGAATCTGGCTTCAACAAGCTATAGGAGTTGGGGCGAGTTCTTTAAGCAAATTATTAAATTTAGGCCAGATTGTGTTATGGCTGCAAACACTCTCTCCATCCTCAACCCAAATCTCAGGAGTTTACCAGAACAAAAATTCCCTTTGTCTGAGTGTCCATACTGGTCAGCAGAGAGATGCTGTCCAATAGTCGCTCAAGGATCTGGGGTGACAAAGGCTGCTCTTTGACGAGTGTTTCACCAACACAGGGGAGGGGAATGTGGTGAATTGTCTGAAGGCTCTCGATGCTTCCCTTCCGTCCACGTTTCACAGACCGAAGCTGGTCCCAGAGCCACACCCCACCTTCGAGGACGTGGCGAAGTGCTACTTTCCTGTGCACAGAAGGAAAGGAGATCTGGACCATCTGTAAACAATCCAGTGACCACCGCATTTTCTTAATTCTTTCCATTTCAGCTTCCTCCCCTGGAAAAACTGGGACAATAATACTCGACTCAGAGGGTTTTGTGCTCATGGCTGAATGGTTAGGAGTGATCTCTGGCACCACACTGCCTGCACCCTGAATAGTCCCTGGTACATAGCAAGGACACTGGGTATTTGCTTTCGGCCCCCAGCGTGGCTTCTGGAACAGAGACTCCTCAGTGAGGGTCGGTGGTCCTCAGGATGATGATGAGACCAGAATGGAGGCCACGCTTGCCGTTGTCCAGCACTGACGTCATGAATACTTGTGAAGAAAACGTCAATCACATCTAACCAGATCCCACCTGGTAGCTGCAGTGGATTATGTGGAAATGTGAAGAGGTTCACGGAAGCACACGTTTAGCAGTAAGTGCAGCAGGAACGGTGCCCCCAGACGAGCAGCTTCCTGAAGGGGTGTCATCTCTGTCTGCCCCACTGCCCAGTGGCATCGCTGCGCTGGCGTGTTCTGCAGACACGGGGGGTGGCGGGGGGGCGTCGTGGAGCAGGAGGGGGCGGGAGGGCTGGGAGGGCCCAGCATCACTGCCGTGACTGCGGTAAGCAGCACCGTCTAATCCGAGCTCCCAGGAGGAAAGCTGGGTCCCTCCAGCACCCTCACTCGACCAGGCCAGCAACAGTAAGAAAAAGGCAAAGGTGGTGATAAAGACATTGTTTTAGGAATGTTTTAGCCCAGGCGTTGAAAGCTTTTCCGTACATCTGGGAATCCACAGCTTTCCAGTGACTGAACCACACCTGAAGTCCTGGATATTGTCTGACCCTCGCGCGATGGGCATCACCAAACTGCAGAAATGACTTTCAGCCCATGAAGCTTGGAGGTTAAAACAGGGTGCATTTTTCCCTCTGGGCCAAAAAGGTAGCACTTCAACGCCATTACTGACTTTTTGGTGCCAAAGCAGGTGATGAATTCAGCATTACAGAATGTTTGGCTGTCACTCCAAGATCACAGGGTATTTTTCTAGTCGGTCTGGAGGCAAATTTTCTTCTTTACTTATGATTATTTTTAGGATCATCCAGATCACATATTTATCTGTTTTAGCCCTGCAGGCTCCCAGGGAGAACACTACAGAGGTGTGTTAAACTGAAGACCCTAAGCTGTGTAGAGTTCAAATTTTCCTGAAGGTAAATCCTCTTTAACACTATGTCAGTTTATCTTCGAGCGAACTACTGTTATTTTGACCAAAATGTGTGTGTGTGTGTGTGTGTGTGTGTGTGTGTGTGTGTGTGTGTGTGTGTGTCTGTGCGGGCACACGTTTCCAAACCCCCTGGTGAGGCTGTGCTGTTCCCAGATGAGAAGCATTACACCGAGCTAGTTAGCACACGTGACTTGATATATGAAGGAGTCGAGATTGTCTAGTTTGGGCTGAATATAAAAGCTCCCTCAAGCTGGTGTTTGAACTTGAAAACTTTTTTTTCCTTAAAAAATAAATTTTAAAAGACAGTTTTAACAACCACAAGATGGTCCTTCATGCAAAGAAAAGACAAAAATTCAATTACAATAACCGTTCTAAAGATGAAAATAAAAACGCCAAATTTACAGCTACTTTGAGGCATCAGGGTCCAGCTAGCAGCACCTCCTTCCGTTCTTATGTGGCGACTGATGCCTGTGGGACCCTGGGTGAGCCAATTAATATTTTGATGCCTTGACTGCTTCCCTGAAACACGCATAGTAGCTGAAGCCATGTGGCAACACGGCCATAGATGGAAGCCTTTCATCATCAGCTGTTTCACCCTGATCTTTCAGGACGTTGGAAAGTGGGGACTGAATTAGTCCAGTGAGCTTTTGAGAGGAGTTGGCGTTGTGTGAAATAGAACAGAATCTCTAAGAAAAGAGGATGTTTGCTTAAAAGTCAACGTGCCATGTGAACTTCTGGATGGTGGAAGTGTGTGCCAGTTTCAGAGAATGTTCCTCAAGATGTGTGCTGTTGCTGTGTTTTGAAAGATGCTCTGAGAGAAAGAATTTCTCCTATGACTGCTTGACCGAGAGCTCTACCTGCCCGATTTAAGATCAGGTGATACAGCTTAAATTTTTAAATGTTTAACTCTTTAAAACTTTTCACTGAAGTATAACACACAATCAGAAAAGTGAAAAAATACATTTTGGCTTGGAGACTTTTCATGCTATCACACCTGTGTCACCAGTCCTTAGAGAAGAATGGACAGGCCACGCCCATTTCAGGTGAAGTCATAGATCATTCATTCTCACTGCCGAGTGGTATTCTGTTGTAAGTATGCGCCACAATTTATAAATCCTACTGTTAATGGGCATTCTGGGTAGTTCCCAACTTGGGGCTGTTACGAATTGTGCTGCAATGAACATTCTTACTCATATCTTTTGAGGGATGTTCTACACGTTTCTGTGGGACAGACAAGAGCTGGGACACAGGGCGTGGATGCATGAAGTTCAAGTGGATGCCCCAAACAGCTTTCTAAAGTGGGTGTCCAAACTAATGCAGCTATTTGCAGTTTTTCCACATCCTTGCCAACGTTAGATTTTTTTTTTCTCTTTAATTTTACTCAATCTAGTAGGTGTGCCTTGACATCGAGCTGAGGTTTCAATTTACATTTACTTGCTAACTGATGGGGCTAAGCAACTCTTTATGTTAATGGGCCATTTGCATATCCTCTTTTTGTTCAAGTCAGCTCATTTTTCTACTGGGTTGTCTGTCATTAATTTGTAGGCGATTTTTAATATACTCTGGGTACAAGTTGTTTGTTATATTTGCTGCAAATATCTTCTACTCTATACATTGTCTTTTCATTTTATTAATGATGTCTTTGGATGGACAGAGATTCTTGATATTATTATTTTCCAGATTGTCATGTTTTCCCCTTCTGTTTAGTGTTGTCTTGGAACACTTTAAAGGAAATTTTGCCCACTCCAAGGTCATAAAGATGTTCTATGTTTTTTCTGAGAAGCTTTATTGTTTTATCTTTCATATGTAGATCTACAGTCCACCTGGAATTGGCTTTTATGCATGGTGTGAGTTGGAGACCAAAAAGTCATTGTCTTCAATAAGAGTATTAAATTAACCCAGCACTGCTTATTGAAAAGAGCATCCCTTCTCCAATGCACTTGGTGTCACCTTTATCACAAAGTTGTCTTTATTCCACTTGTATGTCTATTGTCTATCCGTTTGTTGCTACACAAATACCTTACCATACTATGACTTTATAATAGGTCTTGATTTGGTAGGGTAATTTATCCGTCTCTTCTTCAAGATTGCCTTTGTCATTGAAATTATACATTTTAAAATTAGCTTATCAGTTTCCACACACACACACACACACACTCTCTCTCTCTGTCTCTCTCTCTCTCTTTCTCTCTCTGTCTCTCTCTCTCTCTGTCTCTCTGTCTCTCTCTCTCTCCCCTGCTCGGATTCTGTGAGGGACTACACTGCATCTATTTCACCCACCTGGGGAGAATTAGCCACTTAACAATCCTGAATCCTGTTCTCCATGGCCACGGTATATCTCTCCATCTTATTCAAGTCTTTAATTTTGCTCAACAATATTTAATTTGCAGTGTAGAGGGCTTATAAAACTTCTGTCAGATGTATCTTAGGGGTATTTGATAGTTTTTGTTGCTATTTTAAATTTAATTTTAGTTTGTTGCTGATATACAGAAACATCACTGATTTTAGGATATTATTCATATAGTTTTTCAATGACAGAGCTAACCCAAATAACACCCAAAAGCCACTGTCGTGGATTGATAACTCGCTCTCTGCACTTTTAAAGTGAAGAGGTGAGAACTATATTTAAATCCAGAGAAATCTAAGCCTGAGTTTTATAGAAATAGATCACCACTAGGCATAAACATTTATATTATAAAGACTTACTTGGGCTTCCCTGGTGGCGCAGTGGTTGAGAATCCGCCTGCCGATGCAGGGGACACGGGTTCGTGCCCCGGTCCGGGAGGATCCCACATGCCAGACTGCGCTCGGCAACGGGAGAGGCCACAACAGTGAGAGGCCCGCGTACCACAAAAAAAAAAAAAAAAAAAAAAAAAAAAAAAAAAAGACTTACTAATTTAAACAAATAGGGACAAGGGGACCATGGATTCATAAACAAATAATATACATATTATACTTTTATTTCTGTTGAGTTTTTATGACACAATTAAGCTTTCAAAGAATGATCAGTTAAAGCTTATATTTTTTTCAAATATAAATGGATATTTACATTTAAAAATAGTTTTTACAAAGGTATTTATAACATTTGCTTATCAAACAATAAACATACAAATGTACTATAAAGATAAATCATCCTTATCAGTACCTGGAGAACTGTAAACTTGCAAAGAATAAAGTTCAAATTAATAAAATTTACTTGTACTATATACAATGATAATTTGAATATATATAAGATACTTAATAAATACACATACAAACGTCCATATAAACACAGATACCTTTAGCCTTTTAGTTATATAACTGCTTGGCGATATCTTCTCAGTAAATATATATACATATATAACATGACCTCTCAAGCATGTTAATTAATACTACTTATTCATGTCACAAAACAGACCAGGAACAATGAGAATATACTTGGAAGAATAATGCAAAAGCGAACAATATCATGTAGATTTGTATCTAGATGTTTTTCATAGACAGTGAAATAAATGTTCCAGGATATTTAAATTCATTTAGTTTTGAAAGACCGAAAAAGGCAATGAATGATACCATTGAATAAAATTAGATATTTTAGACACACAGAATAAACAAGATGTTTATAGCCTGATACATTATACATATTTATTTGTGGGTTCATGTGATAAGATTTTGTTTCTGTTCACTGATTTATCCTCAGTGTCTGGAGCTGGCACAGAGTAGGTGCTCAATAAACACTTCTTGGGTGATGGAATGAGTATCAGCACATATTTCAATAAGCTTTGGAACAGCTACATTCATGACTGAAAGTCAAAAATCAAGCGACATCCTGAATATTTATGCAGAATAACTAAAAAGCTATGGAAAAGCAGATAGGTCATTCTCTTCCTACTTTGAGCTGTTTTTGCATTTACTCATGTGATCTGCACCTCCTGGCAGAAAGCGCAATTTCAAACCTTCACAATAACTATTTCTTTGAGAAGACTGGAGAACATTGTCTCAGAGGGCTTCCTGGGGCCTGGAGGCAAGGCCTGAAAAGGTTGATGACTCGCCCAGGCTGGAGCTGTGCTGCCAGCACTTCAGCTGTGCCATCCACTGCTGCAAGGCCAGCTCGTGCAGACACTTCCTTGAAATCACATGCTAAAGCAATAGTATTCATACACCATTTTTTTGGTTACACTTACATGAAACAATTGTTCCTATTGTCTTAGAGTCTGTACTCAGCAAGAGGGGGAATTAAAAATTCCTCTGATACCTTAAAAGCAGTAGAGTATCTTTTAGCTTAAACAACCGGCATTGTTGACACACCAAGACAATATATGCAAGTAACTGTGTCTAGATTTGTGTAATAGCAAAGCAGGCATTAAGTTAATTATTTTACCCTTTTAGGGGCTTGCTCTATCAGAATATACCTTCTTATTTAAATATGCTCCTTACAAAGAAAACTCATCTAATATTGATAAAAGAGGGACACAAAGTTGGGTTAAGTCAAATTCTGTACTTAGCTGTTCAACAAATCTTTGATTTAAACTATTTACAGACAGCAAGGAATATAAGAGTTATGGGTTTTCTGGTGAAGGCTGAACCTAGGAGTCAGTTCTGTAGATTTCTCTTAAAATTCTCGTTTTGCATCCCACCTGCCTCTCCCACAATCCAGTCTTTGCTCAGAATGTGTAACTATATTCTGGCCTTAAATAGCAGGCCCTATTCCTACTGTTCATCATTATCACTCTTTAAGCCAAACTGGGGCTCGGAACTGCATCTGATCCTTGACAAAATAGCAAGTCCCAGGACTCCAGAACTTCTGCTTCTGTAAAAGCTAAACTCAGTGTAGAAATGCTGTTCTGGTTCAATGTGCAGGCCTTTAATGTTTTGTTGTTTTTTCAGACCAGGCTACGGCAACTGGCATAATGTAGCCTCAGCCACCTAAGTAAGTTAGCAGAAACTTCACTTCTCGCGTTTATGGTAATCTTGTGTTTTCTTTCCCCCAAATGATGTCAAAGATAAATCTTACAAATTATTTAATATTTGTTAGCATGATTCAGTCAATTTACTTCTTTCTTTTTAGGGGTGACCTCATAAATAAATAGTGGGTAGGATCAATTACAAGACACATATAAAAATACTCCCAGTCGGCTTCTCTCTAGTTGATTTCCAAGGCAGAGAGAGTAAACAGCCTTCTCCCAGCTTTCTCAGTGTCCACAGCTGAGAGTGTAGGGTGTTTACAGTATCTGTCCCTCAGTGCTCTCTGGGGCGGGGCTGGTGGGCAGCAGTGCAAGCCTTGGGAAACCCAGCATCATTTCAAGATACCATAAAGTGTCACGGGAAAGGACCAGAAAACATTCTTGGGACTAATTTATGGTTCTCTTAGGACTGGTGTTCTCTTCCTGCTCTGCACATCCTAGGATTCTCCTGAGGTGTGCAGCTTTGGCCTTTGTACACTCGTGGATTCTGTAAACATGGCATTTTCAATATTCTAGCATTTTCCAAAATGGTCTCAAACGACTCACTCACCCCTTAAATGGCGCACGTTTCCTTCCTGGGTGTAGAACCCAGCAGCTCACTCTCTGAGCCGTGCAACTTTGTTTCCACTCACTCCCGCATATGACTGAGAACAATGGACTTGCAGACAGAAGACCACCTGTCCGTTTAATTACTGAAAGTTAGTTACTTTACGTAGCCATAAATTCAGTCAAACGAGCAAAAAGTAAATATGATTGGATGCAAGTTATATGCATAAAAATGGTGTATGGGAAATTGCTAACATAATGCTGAAACTTAAAAAATCTAGTATTTGGAAGGAAGCATATACATGAGTGGAGTTCCTTGATACCTAAAGTTCTTTCCGAAGAAAGAATTATCCAAATGGTTCTTGGACTTCATTTGCTAGATTGATCTATGGTGCACAAAATGCTTGTGTGAAAGTCATCGATACTATACATTACAAAAGAACCCTCGGTGATAGAAGAACACCACACGGTAAACCAAAGTGGCATCGGATATCAAACTCTTAATGGACACTGTTCATTCATTCACTCAACAAACACGTGTGAGTGCCTACCATAAATCAGCAATGTTTTAAATTCTGAGTGGTGAGAAATGAATGGGGTCATCCCTGCCCTCAAGAAAGACACAGCCTGGTCTTCAGGACAGACACGGAAACCATTGTCGTTAAGTGTGACAGGTGCCGCGGTCGGTCAAAAGACACTTCCCAGTTGGCTGACACCTGGGCTGAGTCTTAAAGATGGAACAAATTTAGCCAAATGGAGCTGGAGCCAATGGGGGTTTGGACGGGGTGGGCAGGGAAGGAGATGGGGGGCTGCAAGTGTACCTGAAGAACAGCCACATGACGGGGACCTTCAAGAATTCAGCAGAGTGGGAGCCAAATGTGGATAAGGGTGAATTGAAGGGAGCTGAGGCGAGGGGGTGGGGCAGAAGGGGGGTGCTGTGGGTCCCCAAACGCCCGGCGAAGACGTTCGGGCATCATCTCCAAACTAGGGAGGCAAGTGGCACGGCCACGCCTGCCCCTGGGAGGGGACCCCAGCCGCGAGGCTGCGGGGAAGGAAGAGGAGGGAAAGGATCCCTGCAGCCCGGTGGAGGAGCGCTTGGGAGCGTAGCCCAGTGGAGCAGCAGTGAGGACACGGAGGAAGCCGATCTGAGAGCTGGGAAAGAGGGAAAGAGCGGAGCTCCCGGAGGGGCTGGCTGAGCGGAGGCCCCGGGGGACAAGGCTTCTCCTCGGGGAGAGGAGGAACACGAAGCAGGTGAAGCGAGGCGTGAAGCGCTGGGAAGCCTTCCAACCAGCGCCTTCGTGGATCTGGGCTGGGAGGTTAGGAAGCCACGTGCAAGGCCTGTTTAATTCCATCCTGACCGAAGGGATGGAGGCATTCTGAAGGTCTAACCCAGACAGGCTGTTCTTTATTCCGCTGGTTCTGCGCTTTGCCGACGGACCCTCTAGCTGGCGAGGGTCCGCGCCCTCTGCAGCCTCCGGGTCGCGGCCACCCCGAAGGGCTGCCCTGGCGCCCCCAGCCTGGGGAGCAAGGTCCGCTCCCCTCCGACCACCCGGGGACCCTGCATAAGCCTCTACCACAGAGCTTACACTTTATCGCAAGTACTGTAGTTGCTTACCTGTCTATCTCTGGATTAAACACCATGTTTCATGTCACTTCATTAAAAAATTTCAAAACCATGTAGCCAGAGTTTGGCACGATGGGAGGTTCCCAGTAAATGTTTGGTGAATGAAGCAATGCGTGAATGTATAATGCCATGTGCCATCTGGCAATTCGTTAATGCTTTGGGGATAATTATTTAGGTTTTAAGTGTTTAAATAAGCATTTACCAGTTCCTGAAATTTTGTTTTGAAACTCCCAAATGGTCCCCCGGGATTGGTTCCAGGACCCCCCTCAAGTACCAAAATCTACGGATGCTCAAGTCCCTCATAACAATGGTGAAGTACAGTCTGCCCTCTGTGTTGGCGGGTTCCACATCTGCGGATTCAACCAACAGAGGTTTGAAATCCGCGCATGGGGAACCCGCAGATACCGAGGGCCGACTGTAATTCAAGGTTAGGCTGTTTTACTTTTGCAAGGAACTCATGGCTAAGAACAGAAGTTAATGCATCACAAGCAATCTTTCCTTAAATGACAGTGAAATCTTTTGGAAAGTTAACTTTTCAGGAGGAATGCATGATTTACTTATTTTTTTGTGATGGATTCCAAATGAAGGAAAATCAGGGTACAAAATAAGTGCAGAGCAGAAGTGCATGTAAACAGTTTATAAATGCACAAGTAAGAAAGGAAATGGCCCTAATAGTTGAGCCTGGCTATTGAATAATCACTTAAGAGTTTAAAATGTTCTAACTGGAAAGAACCACACCCTGATTAAATACAGCGATTAAAGTAATTTTAGTTGCATAAAATGATGATTTTTTAGTTACATCAAATGATGATTTTAACCATTCAAAGACAAGTCCAAGAAGTTCCTGTTATAACATGAAATCTACTTTTTTTGTTCTAGTAGGGTTTCTGATTTAATATGCATTTTAGTTACATAAAACCAATCTCTGATAACGTAGTAATTTGCTTAAAGTGACCAAAAGTAAATATTTATATGTTTATTAAAAATATATGTAAGAATATATTTATTTCAAGTGTATATTAGATCTGATCGTATTTGGCACATTTCGTATTAAAAATATTTTAATCTATTATCTGATTAAAAAAAATTCTGCAATAGTACATATTTAGGATACACAGTAGCTTTCTCCAAGTCTCATTTTTAAGTTAAAATATAGCAGCTTTATAGTAGCCACGACTGACTGACTGGAGAAAAACCACCGGTACCACTTTGGAAGCTTCATGTGTCTCTTGTAGGCAGGCTTTTCTTGCCCCATCATGGGTGTTACTACTGTTTAGTCAGGCTCCAGATCTCCTGCCATTGCTGCATTGTAAAGCTGCTACAGATTCCCTGGTGAGCGTGCCAGCTTGCATCTTATTCTACAGGCATGTCTCCGTAAGCTGCTCACCACCCACTGCCTTCTCTTTCCCGGGCCACACATTTGCCATGTAACCTGCCATTCATTCGCTTTCATTTTGCCCATTGTATGAGATGAACATTTAACAGGCACTGTCACACCCTTCCCCCCCGCAGCTGAAAACAAAATCCAAACCTCCCACAGTCTGACATACTCTCAACAAATAATGAGCTATATGGAAATTTCCAGAGAACGACTCTGCAAAAATCACAATGCAAATGTGACAATACGCGCTCCTTCATTTATAGGAGTAACCTTAAAGGTTCTTACCTTAGTTTGTATTTACCCCAGATCCTAAAGGAAAACTGTAAGCATAGAATGCCTCATTACAGGGTTACAATACATGGATAATCAACAACAATGTGACTTTGAAATAGATATAAGTACAGAATATGTTCACAAAATTCGTGGAGATTTATCCAACTCAAAAATTCCACATTTTCAAATCATTTGTTCTGAGAAGTCCACTCGCTGTTTAATTAACGTTCTTATGTTTATCCTGTGGAAAAAGCTCTCCTCCCTGACCCCAAAGTGCTGTACTTCAAATCTGGGTGATTCTGTCTCAAGTTCTCATTGTAGCTCGAATCACCTGTTTAAACCTAAAATCTAGTACATTCTATAGTGTGAGGGAATAGCCAGAAGTTCATGTCATCTTTGCGTAGAATACTGTGACGAAACTCAGAGAGTTAGGAGCTCGGTCAGCGTGATGTAACCTACTCAGTCAGGCTTTCCTGACAAATTCTTTGGGCTCTTGACTCCTCTAATTTTTTTTTTTTTCATTTACACTTACTATTTCATTTAAGTTGTTGTGCCTGGAAGGGGAAAAAAGAGAATGTGGATGGATTAATATTTTTACTGCCTATCATTCTCATTAGTTTCTTTTTAATTATTCAAATTTCAAGGTTTTTTAAAATTAGAAAACATTATCAAATTTTAAAAAAACCTTTAAAAAAGTATACATGTAGATTTTCAATGAGAGTGGTAAAAAAGCTGGATTCAAACAAAAAAAATTAAAGACAATTATGGGAGTCCTCTCTCCATATATTCCGTGAGCAAGGGTACAAACGACAGATCATTCTGACGATCTTAGCCTCAATAAACAATCATGGGTTCAATTAAATAACACAGAAATAAAAGTTTGTTCATTTTGGGTCCAGCCATGGTGGTGGGAGTGTCACACTGACACCGCATTCAGGCAGGGTCGCCACACTGGGACATTCGTTAGGAGACTCGATGGTGCTCCAGCCAATATTCTAGTTAAATCTTGCCTATTTAACAGAGACATCTGAAATAACTTCAGAAATAACTATCAGTGCTATAGAGGTTCAACTTATTATAATAATACTTAGTGGCACAAATTCATATTTTGATGAGGCTAGTCCCTTCACTTTGGCCAAATACTCTCTTTTATGTACCAAACACACAAGAAAGTAACCGTCTATCTCTATATTAAATATAAAGTGTGTGTATGTGTGTGTTTGTGTGTGCATGTGTGTGTGATGGTTCTGGAAAGCTACACACCAAACTGAGAGCGGTAGTTATCTCTGGGGAAAGAAGGAGGGGACTTGGGCTGGGTAGCAAAGACTTCAACCTTATTGGAAATAATTTAATTTCTTAAAAAGAGAAGGTACTCATGCAATATATATACTTTTTAAATTAAAATTAAAATTCTTTCTCAAAATTAGAACTAGTATTCAGGCAAAACTGAAGTTTTGGCTTCTCCAGAGACTTAATCAAGCTGGTTAACTTTGTGATCTTGGGTATTCTCCAGAATCCCCTCTATAAAATGATACAATAATATGTTATGTACTGCATGGGTATGCCAGGTGCATTCTCAGTACATACACATCCTCAGAAGCATTTCATAACATGTCGTTAGTCAGACTATTCCCAGTTTCAGCATTAACAGTGTCTATTCGTCCCACCGTAATGAGATCTCTTTCTCAAGCCCAAGGTAGAAACGTGAAGGCCGCTGGCTGCTCTTACCAGTAGGGCTTCTGGCCCAAGGACCCTGCCATGGAAAGGGATGTGGGTCAGGAAGGGAAGGGCCTCTTAAGGCACATCCTAGCTGATAAAATGATTACTTAATAAAAATTCTAGACAGATCAAATCAGAAAATGTTCTTAAAAAAAAAAAAAACAGTACCACCAGGTGTCACTATAACCTAAAGTTCTGCTAGTCGTTTCTCTTCATTTGGAAAGAAATGTATACATTACAAACCAACAAATACCATCTTAGAAGGCTTTCCATGTCCATAATTTATATTGTCATAGTTACTAAACTACAGTTACTGAACTCTAAACAAATGGATTACTGCAAACTTCAATTTTAAAAAAATTATAAATAGTGACAATGAATGCTAAATGATTTAAAATGCAGTAAGTAGACCTTTGGAGGTCAAGGATTTAATAATTTCAGTTTTTCCTTTTGAGAGGCAACCTTGAAGTCATGACTGTGGTAATCTGTCATTTGACTGAGACAGATTTATTCAAGGGGCAATGAGTCCAGCTGACTGCCCAGCACTTTTCTTGTTCTCGGCTTGATATTGGGTACACATCTCAAAGTAGTAAAAAATAACAATTGGAAATTCTCATAACTAATAAAATTAAAATGATGAATTATAATATTTATTTTAGAGACATTATTTATTTTAACGACTACGCAGGGATTTAAACATCATTTTTATATTTTTCATCTCTTCTTAAAGATATATGACTGCTTAAAACAAAACTAATTACACTGTATTTTGGGTTTTAAAGTACAGGCATTTTGTTTCATTGTACTTCACTATATGGTGTTTTGCAGATACTGCTTTTATTTATTTATTTTTTTTTTACACAAATTGAAGGTTTGTGCACTCCTCTGTGGAGCAAGTCTATTGGTGCCATTTTTCAACAGCATTGGTTCACTTCTTGTCTCCCTGTCGCGTTTTGGCAATTCTCTCAATATTTCAAACTTTTTCTTTATTATTATATTTGTTATGGTGATCTGTGATCAGTGATCTTTGATGTTACTATTGCAAAAATGTTACAACTCGCTGAGGGCTCAGATGATGGTTAGCACTTTTTAGCAATAAAATATTTTTAAATGAAGTTACGTACATTGTTTTTAGGCATAATGGTATTGCACACTTAATAGACTACAGTATGGTGTAAACGTAACTTTTATATGCACTGAGAAACCGAAATATTCATGTGACTTGCTTTACTGCGACATTTGCTTTATTGCAGTGGTCGGGAACCGAAGCTGCAATATCTTCGAGATGTGCCTGTTTATAGATGTAATACGTATATTGCAGTAAGAGCACCAAGGTTGGAGGGAAGGTAAATGGAGCTATAGAGTTGCAAGATATCTATATCTGTACCTATATCTCTATATCTAATCTCCATATATATGTCTCCAAAGTTAATCAATAATAATTTTAAGTTGATTGTGATAAATTAAAGAAGCATATTGTAATCCCTGTAGTAATCATTAGAAGAATGATGCAAGGGAATATAGCTATAAAAAGCCAACAGGATTAAAATATACTATACTATGAAATATTTAACACAAAGAAGGCAGAAAAAGACCATGAAATACATGAGACAAACAGAAAGCAAACAGCAAAGGGCAGACCTAAATTCGACTACATCACTAATTACATTAAATGTAAATGGACTAAATACTCTAACCAAAGGGCAGATGTTTTGGAGCCAAGCTGTATAAAAAAGCTAGACTCAACCATATGCTACCTGAAACACTTTAAATATAAAAATACAAATAGGTTGAAAGTAAAAGGTTGGAAAAGGTATACAATATGCATAAGCAAGCTTCAGTGGCTATATTAGGGTCAGACAAAATAGAATTTAAGGCAAGAAGTATTACCAAAGTCAAAGACATTTCATAATGATAAAAGAGTCAATACAGCAGGGATTTGTAACAATTATAAACATACATGTATCCAATAATAGAGCTCAAAATACATGAAGAAAAAAACTGTCAGACTTCAAAGGAGAAAGAGACAATTACAAATATAGTTAAGTTGATGACTTAAATATTCTTCTTTCAGTAACTGAATGAGTAGACAGAAAATCAGTAATGACAGAGTTGTACAACAGTCTGAACCAAATTGGTTTAATTCATATTTATAGAGCACTCCACCAAACAACAGCAGCACTCACATTCTTTGCAAGTACACACAGAACATCAATCAAAACAGACTATAGGTTGAACCATAGAACAAGTCTCAATATAGTTAAAAGGACTGAATTTATATAGGACATGTTCTCTGACCACAAATAAGAACAAGTCTCAATATAGTTAAAAGGACTGAATTTATATAGGACATGTTCTCTGACCACAAATAAACTAAATTAAAAAATAGTAACCAAGATATCTACAAAATTCTCAAAAATTGTATTACATTAAACAACATATGTGTAAATAACCCTCAAGACATAAAAGTAGTGATAAGGGATATAAAGTATTTTGAACTGAATGAAAATGAAAATGCAACATCACAATTTGTGGGATGCAGTGAAGACATGCTTAGAGGGAAATTATAGCTTTAAATGCTCATATTAAAAAAGAAGAAAAGTCATTTCTCTTAAACGAGCTTCCAAATTTCATAACTCCAGTTCTCTTATATTCTGCTAGATGATGATGTTGAAGGAGTTACTGCCAGTTTTCAAATGTTTTATGGTCGGTATGTATTTCGTTTACTTTTGTGAATAATAGAGGGAGATAAGAAGCAAAGAAGTATGTACTAAGTGCCTACTGAGTAAGAAATAGTGAACTTAAATGAAACGCCTTTTTTTCTTTTTTTTTTTCCTTCTGAGATTCAGTGAGGTTTTGCAGTCACAGAGCTAGTGAGGGATGGAGAAGTTCAGACTTGGGTCTGTGTGACTTCACAGCTCCCGCTCCCGCTCGACAGCAGGATGCCTGAGCTCCTGATAGCTGTTCAACCTGTGGTCCACCGTGGATCCTACATTTCCTCTTGAGTAAGCTTTAATCTGTTCGTTTATCTTCCATTATGATAGATTGTTTCTTATTAAGTGGAGTCTCCTACAATTTATCCATTGTCAATTTGTGAAGGATACAGCGACCGTCTCTGTCTTTGTCACTGTGTTGCCTTTTAGGTTATAAAGTCTTCATGGGCAGCACTCATATTTACTACATTACACTCCTCCAGGTTTCACATGCACTGCACAATCACAACACGCTTTTGTCACTTGGATATGCTTTAGGAAACAGATCTGGTACAACATGTTTCCAGCTATAACGCTGTCAGCTACTGTTAACACTGACTACTATAAATTCCCCAAATAGGTCAAACAAGAAAATGCATTTATTAAAATTAATTCCATTAAATTACCTGAATAAGCTACATGTTATAATGGTTCTGAGTTAACATGATTGATCAGACTTTAATAGTGATAGCTAATATGTTTGAATGCTTTCCATGTTCCAAGCCCTGTGCTACATGTTAATTACCTTGCTGCTGTAAATAAACCCAGATGGATGAGGAAATTGAGGCTTAAACTTGCTCAAAATCACACAGGAGTTCAGATTTATGCTCAGATTTACTTCTTTCAGCATCTATATAAACATGCACACCGTAAAGAGAGAAAGTGTGAAAGAACGGAAGTATACTCTGGTTCTAAAAGCTCTATACGAATACCTTTTGATGTTAGAAAAGTACCAGAGGCTCCGATGTATCTGGAGGCTTTATAGTCTCTTACAACTACATGGGGTGCTATATAACATTCTGAGTTAATTATCTGGGGATTATGCAATGTCTTTATCATTCCTTGCCTATCAGTGTTCCATTATACAATAATGAAATTATTGATGAGCATATAACTCCCCAAAGAGTAAACACAAATAATAAAAGAGATCACTACTTTCTGTGATTAAAAAATTCAAGTAAATTAATTTTCTGAGTTAGCATTTTGCAACTACTAAATTAGCAACATTCAAACATACACAGTATAGGCATGGCTGCAGTAAATCTGTTATACTCAAATGTAGCTAAAAAAAAAAAAAGTGCTTTTGACTTGGTGCTGTTGCTTAAGGGAATTTATCATGAGAAAATAAAGTGATAGAACCAAAAACTGTATGAGAATTTTAGTTGTCAAAATGGAAACAATTCAAACAATAATTTGGTACAATGTGATATCAATATAATATAGTCATATAAGTGATTAAATATCTCAGTACAATATAATATTTTTTAAAAGCCACACGATTTTCATCTGCATAAAAATGGGCAGGCACTACAAGGTAATAACTAAAGGCAAAACCTAAAATATTTGGGTGTGACTAGTAGGATTATGAATCCTTTTTCTTTGAGGACTTTTTGGTTACTGTTTTCTCAATGATTCAACAATTTTTAAGGAGACAGAGAAGGACACAAGAGCACCTTTGCCTCCCAATGGTGAAACTTGGGTAAATAATGTAATGCTCTTTTTAGGTACTTCAAATAAAAGATGTTTGTTCACCACACAATAATTGACTGTACTTCTAAAATAGTAGGCAAAATATAAGAACTTTTCTGGTGGCTGATTATATTCAGTAAAATCTGAAGAAGGGACTTCTTATATTTTAAGAAAACTTTTGAAAATTATTCTTTTTCAGCAGCACTGAGGGTGGTATCCTTGTGCAGCTTTTTGCTGCTATTGCATATTAACATGACAGAATGTTTTCTTTTGATAGAAAACAGAACTCAGTAGAATTGAGCGAAAAGGAAAATGTGCTGAAATTTTTAAGGCTAATTAGTATTAAAATATTTGGGGGCTTTGTCACAGTTAGTACTTAATCTTTATGTGCTTCTAATTGTGTTTATACACAAAGATTAAATTTATCATAGCTTTTTTCCCCATTATATTAAAATTGAAAGTACGTTTCAGATTAAAAAAATAAACAGGATAAAAAGTCTTACGATAAAAGAATATGTTATCTTGTTACCTTTGCAAAATCAAAACTTCCAGCCTCGTGCACTCTATTTCCTCCCCATCGAGAAAATCTTTGAACAAAGATGAAATCTCGTTACCCGAAAATTCATCTGAGAACTGTACATTTCCTTTCCAACTCAGCTGAAGCCTGAGGAGTTTGCAAGGGAAGCAAGAATGCATTCAAATGCCTCAACAGAAGTCTGACTTGGCTCCAAATCTATTTGCTTAACCACCAATGCCCGAGTGTCTCTGGGGAAGCAAGAGTGATCTGTGGGGATGAAAGGAGGCTAATTTATAAACTTGAAAGATGTGTTTCCCCACCATCTCTCCTCTCTCCAAAAGGGAGGAAAATAAAGCAACACCAGGTTAATCTTGAGGAATGAGCGGTCACTTCAGAATTAGGCAAAAGAAATGAAAAGGAAAATCGAATCGGCCATGTCTTTTTCCTCAACAGTCCATGTTAAAACTTCATGGAGAAAAACTGGGGCCCTTGATTGATATGCAACCTTCAGATGAACTGTCATTGATATTCTGGCCTCATTCATTCTGATAAGCCGTTGCTTGTGATCAAGTTTAATGCATGGCCCTTTATGGTCATTATGCTTTCTCTATAAAGACATACCAATAAATATTTATAAAATTAATTTATCTCTATTTGGAGGCATTTTATAGAGTCACCTGAATAAACAGAATCAGCAGACGCGGGTGTGGATCTTGGTTCTACTTACCACTTACGTGACCTTGGGCAAGCTCTGAACTTCAATAGCCTAAGCTTTAAAACAAAGACGATGATCACAGAAGCTCCCTCATTAAGATAAACCTTAAGGTTCTGAATTGTCAAAATAGGTACTTCATTCTAAAAACTGGAAGGGTTTACTATGTACCAGGCACTGTTCTAACCATAGGGATGAATCATCAGTGAGTCCCTGATCTCACAGTGTGCACGAAGAGACAAATAAAACCAGTTAAGAAATTAACCTGTAATGTGACAGGCGTGATAGATGCTTCAAGGGAATGCATAGCAGCTTAAGTGATCAGCTGGGCAGGATAACTATTTTAGGCGGAGGTAGGGGTCAGGTAAGGTCCTTCTTACTAAAGTGACATTTGACCAGGAAGCTAAATGAAGCAAGGGAGTGAGTCACGTGTATCTCTGGCGCCACCTGTCTGCCTAATTTCATTTAGGCAAGTTTCCACATCTGCGTGTGATACACATTTGTACAGGAAGCTGCTGTACAGAGAAACAGGGTTGTGAAAGGAGCCTGGGAAGTTAAGAGACTCGCAGGAAAATATTTAAGGAAAGAGGGAAGAAAACAGCGATAGTGAGAAAAGGAAATCTTTCTCTTTGGCCAACTGGAAAGGTCTCGCCATGTACTTCTGGTGTGGATCACAAACAGCCTGGCCTATAGGATCCCAGGTGGAAGGATAGCCGGGCACCTGGGTGGGCTCCTGTGAGGAGTGGACTGCAGAGGAGGAATGGATATTGTTTTTTCTCAGCCTTTTATAGTGAGGCTACTAAACTTTAGACCCAGGGATAAGCTGCCCTGGAAAAGGGGAAAAGGAACCGTGTTAGGGTTAAATAGGGGTCTTGGGCTGATCTCTTGTTTCTCCACCTACAGTCCTTTTGAGGTGGGTGTACGGGGTGTGGTTAACTTAGAAGTCTGTGGAAGAGTCCGCCCAGGTGTAGTGCACACCTAAACAAAGGACGACTTCCAGAAAACGATGACACTGAGCCCTGGGGGTCAACAGTGGGAGAGATGGGTACCGCGTAAGTAATTCTCTGAAAACTCTCCGAAGAACATCAGACTTAGGCAATGTAGTAAAAAATTGATTCATTGTTCTGCTAGGGCTTCACTGCCCCCCTGGCTCCACCCCACCCCACGGTAAAAGAATCAAAATTCTTATATGGCAGTTTTAAGTTCAAAGACACTGGCTTCAGATGACAGTGCCATTTGTATAGCACGTTAACCAGTGTGTGTGGGTGCCATCGCTCGTATGCACTTGAATTACCAGCATGAAAAAAATCTGTTAACCCCAGATGCTTTAGAAAACAAGTTGCTCCACATGTCAGCTTCTTAGGGTTTATGTGTTGCATGGTTCAACTAGTTTCCCAGTCCATCTAGATATTTTATGTTGCAGCATCTGTAACTTGAAAAGCTTCTGCACACGCTGGTGCCTGGCTCTGGTCTGTCGACCACTTACCACAGATGTTCTGCACTCCAGCTCCACCCTTCAGCCCCTCTGAGGGCAGCCGGGCAGTAATGGACATTTCTGGGGAGACAGGACGATGTCTGGCCTGTTCGCAGCTGTATCCTAATCTCTTAGCACAGGGTTCGGTTCAGAGTAACTGCTTAATATTTATTAAATGAATAAACTGACATCTGAAATCCTCTGTCTTAGACACAGTTATCTTTCATCCTCTCTGAGAAGGATCCGGGAGGGAGAGAAGGCAGGCAGGTATTTACATGAAACGGATGTTGATTTTTATTTCCTCCCTTTTTGGTAGGATTACTGGACAGGCAGACAGAGAAAACAAAACAAAACAAAAAACTGGAGGCTTGAGGTCACTTGACAGGCACCGTCCATTGCTGTTTAGAACCATGGCCCAAAGTCATCCGGAACCTGCTGTAAATAAGGTCCATGACTCTCTGTAGAGACCAAGTCATAGGAATACACCGTAGAAATTGCCTTTTTTGTTTAGTTTTAAATGGGATGTAATTCACTTATCTGGAAACTTCAGTTAGGAGGATCAGCTCACTCCTGAATGGGGTCAAATAAATCAGATACTACTGTATATAGTTAAGCACTGAAGTACACAGGTCAATCCACGATGCTGGAGGAGAGAGGGGAATATGCACGAGAAATCAGGGAAACGATGACTCCCACCCCAAACTCTCGACGAGCCAGGCCAGATCCGTGGGCTCTGAGGACTTTGAGGTCAAGGCCTAACCAAAGACTCTGGAGTGCTCATAGGAGGAGAGGGAGAAACAGGGGCTTTTCAATAAGTCAAGCATATAATGTACCAAAATACCCCAAAGTTGCACATAATCTTCACAGCGACAGTGCACCACATACCCAGTGGGGTCGCAGCGCACAATAGTCTCCCTCCTTGGTGCCTACGTGTAGACTTTTCATTTAAGGCTGGAAAAAGTCACACCAGCAAGTGGGTCCCTGCCTCTCCAAGGAGTGCATGGCCTCTGCTCTCAGCTGGCCCCTCAGTGGCACACAGAGCGTCAGCTTTTTCTGTGCTCACGGCAGCTTTTCCAGACCACCCCCTCTTGCCTATTTTCATCCCTCGCAGGCGTGACTTACCCACCTCGCTTCCTATTGCACGCCATACATTCTGCCCCAACGTGACTGCTCCCCAGCTCAAATCTGTTCTAATGGCCACCCGTCCTTCCTTCTCCACAGAGAGACGGCTCCCCTGCTCCAGGCTGGCTCCTCCATCCCTCTGCAGCACTGATGCTGTGGACTCCCCCTCCTGGGACGCGCTGCCCCTCACACCTCCAGCCCTTCCCAGCATCTTCCTCTGCCCACCTTGAACTGTCCCGTCCCTCGATTCTGTCCTGTCCGTGGTCCTGCTCTCACACCTCCTCGGGCAGCCCGACCCACCAGCTGCTCTTCCTGAGCTGGCTCTGCTCTCCACACCTCCATCCTCTGGACAAGCTCTTTATCTTTCTGATGTGTCTGCTCCACTGGTTCACTTGCCCAGGGTCCATTTGTCCTTCAATATGTTCAATTTTTTTTTGAACTGTTTCCTGATTCTCACCCTAAGCTAAATAGGACTTCTCTGTGCACACCTTCTCCTAAAACTCTCAACAGGCCTTTTACCATAGGTTCTCTCATGCAATCACTGCTTTCCAGGTTTTTATCTTCTTTTAAATAGTCAACTCCTTGAAATAAGAGGCTGCATTGTTCCCTGCCATATCTCTGTGTGGGAAGGGCTCGATACACATCTATCGAGTGGATGGATAAACTTTATGTGCGCAAAATAGGGTGCCAGTAATGAGGTCCTTGACTCAGGCTGCCATCGGTAGGGATGTGGACCAACGGACTTAATGCCCCTGCCAAGAGGAAGAGTCTGTGATGTTATGATGCTTCTGTACCAAGCAAATCTTCAAATTGCTTTTTTTTTAAAGACTAGAAATGAACAGAGTCTAAATAGACCATACAATAAATTAAAAAGTACATCGGTGGTACTGTTTTGCCCTTCCTTCTCTCAGCAGACATAAACACGCCTGGGTAGCTACTGTTCTGTGTTATGGTGGCAAGGGTCACTGGCTGATGAAGACCTAAGCCATCCTTGTATCCTAGACCTGTACACCTGGTAGGTCTTTCTTCCTCAGCAGATGGCCTCTAGCTTTCTACTGTGGCTGCTGACCCACCACTGGAGCTCGTCTGAATCCAGCAAGCTCCCTTGGAGACTTCACGTGGTTAGAAGCAAACCTCTGCTTTGTGCAATTTTTATTTTTAGCATAAAGCTCTTTGTGTCTAAGGCTTTAAAAAACACCAGGTCTTGTGGCGAGTGTGTGAAAGAAAATCACTTCACAGTTTCTGGCATATCGTTGGAGACATTCAAAGAGCTCTGGATGTTGAACGAAATCACAGTTTTAAACCTTCCTGAGAGACTGTTATTTCCTCACTAATTCCCCTTAAGCAAAATGTTTAAGATCAGTATGGCGGTAAGAGACTACAGCTTTTTCTTCTGAGGATTACCTTTCATGGAAATGATAAAATGGAAAAATAATTATTCTACAAAGTCCAATAAAAGAGCCAAATCCTCCCAGCAAATCCAGAGATACCGTTACCCTTAAATACCCTCCACTTATCAGGGGGCGAGAAAGAACACGTCCTTAGATCCATTCAAATCTAAAACCATTCTTTACTACGTTGAAATTTATAAAATCCCATTGTTAAATACTTCCTCTCGGACTCCTGCCAAATGGGAGGATCACTGCTGAAACAGACAAGGAATCTGTGACCTCCTCCTCCTCCCCTGATGAACATCAGGGCTCCACTCTGGCACACGTACACATCTATTTTCTACAAAGGATGCAGCTTTTCAGAGATGTGAAGGATCTGGAATGAGAACACTGGCCCTCATCAACCCACTTCCTCTATTGGAAGGGAGTGTCCCAGATAGCCCTCCAAAGGAAATGCTGGGATGAAGTCACCCATGTTTAGTCAAGTAACAGTAGCCCGATGGTGGGATCGTCTCAGAAGGGATCCAGGGCACAACAGTGGGACCCAGAGTTCACTGGGACTTTTCATAATGCAATTTTAGATAAATATTTGCACAGATGCACACACATATTTATTTGTTCTACTTCAACGGGACTCATCCAAGTGCTGGTTTTAAAATATAAACAGTGGGAAACTGCTGTAGCAATGACTAGCAAAAGATAGCAATTATTTGCAAGAGCTGAAAAGGGTTCATCTAATAAAAAGTAGGAAGCTGTGTGGGAGAAAGAGGAGTGAAATTCTCTAGCAAGTGAGGCCGGTTGGAATTTAATAATTCACTTTGGCAATCATATTTGTTTAGTCAGCGGGCCAGCGTTCTTGCTGGGCTGCACAATGCCAGGGACGGTCTTCATGTAAAACACCCAGCTTGTTAAGAGAGCGACTGTTTCTAGCCAAGCTGCATAAATACTCTCATGGCAGCTGTCTTCGATATAGACCATTTATTATGTATCTCTGAGCATATATGTAAATCCAGAAAGGACTCCTGTTGGTCAGAGATTAATTTGGCTGAGATGGCATCAGATTATTTGAAAGTGGGTTATGAAGCAGTATTTCAGAAGTGGCCTATGTGTCAGCAGATAGCTATGCTCCAGTTATAGACTATAAGATAGTCTCTCCAGACTATATTTTTAACATCTCCTTAGTAATATAAACAGAGACCAGGACATGGAAAGCTCTCTTTTTATTAAACACTGTTTTTACTCTTCAAGAATATTTTCCTCAGCACTGTTCATTGAGATTAACTTTCTTTTTCAAAGGTGAAGAGATGCAAAAGTGAAGAGGTTACAGAGTGTGTATATACTGCTATAGTACTAGAAGCAGATGAATGTAACTGATGATCAGAATAGTATAATTAGATTACCGCACCTCCTATTACGCAAACAGCTCAAATTTATGAATAACAACTGGCCACCAGTGGAAGGTCCATAAGGGAGGAGGGGATGAAATGGAGAGTCTAAGAACACGCAGCTGCCCATATGTCTGTGTTCATCTACCGGCACAAATATCTTTGTTTCTTTCCTGTGCTTGTGAGTTCTCTTATGTTTGACTCTTAAACGTCATTTAATTGGTTAACACTTCACCAGGATGAACTCTGCATTCATTATCTGTGGTAACTCCGAAACCACGGACCTGGTTTTTCATGTGGCAGGTAGTCAGATACTGCCTAGAAGATTTTTTTTTCCTATGGCAAATACATGATGGAAATGTTTGGAAAGAAATCTACATATTCTTTCGGTGGAGGAGGAGCGAGGATTAGGCCTTTGGGAAGAGGGCCATTCATGAAGAAGCACAGGTTTTCATAACGCCCGGGTCATGAGAGACTCTGGCCCTCAGTCCCAAGCTGAGTTACTTCCTCCGCACCGAAGTGCCAGGCTGTAAGCAGTCCCACCCCCGCCGGGGCAGGTCCCCGCCGCCGCCTGCACCTCAGAGCCAGAGGAAGCCTGGCGGCCCTAGGACGAGGAGTGCCCTCCTGGCGGCACCCCAGGAGCTGGTATTTTTGGGGAGTGCACAAGAGGCAAGGGATCACCGCGGGGAAACAGCTGAGGGACACTGGCAGTGAAGGTCTGAATTTAGAGCAATAGGAGCCTGAGAGATTGAAAAATCTTCCAAGTTATACCGAACAGACCCGACCAGGGAGCTCCAGTACCGACAGGCGTGGAGGAGGCAAGGAACCGGGCGGACGCAGCTCCCCTCAGCCTTGGCCGTCTGCAGACTTGGTCAAGGGCCACACCTGGAGGACTGAAAGTTAGTGTCTGGGTATAATCGGTCGGATAATAATTTTTCTTTAATAAAGAACCCTTTTTGGAAAACGGTGAGCAGGTCTCCTCTAGCATTCCTCCCAGTCCTTGCTGAAGAGGGCGGCTGTGATATAGAAAAAATACGCCCTTCTCCGGCCCCCTTTGCCCAGACAGCCTCTCCTTCTGCAGGCCCGCCGGACCCAGACCTCAGAGCCTTCTGGGCCAAGACCAGCTCAGGCCGCTGTGCCGCCCAGGCGTCCCGGGGCCGGACGGAGCACACACCGAGCCCCCGAGACAATGGCGGCACGAGGGCCTCATGGAACAGAATGTGTAACTGCATTCAACAGCTGCGGAAGCTCATTTACCACGCCGGCAGGAATGATTCTCCCCAACGACAAAAAGAAAGAGAAACAGCAGCCTATTTAGAGATGCAGCGGGGGCCGGCCCTTGTTTTCTCGCTTTCAAGGGAAACAAAACATCTCTGCATAACTTGATCCTATAATTCAGCACCATTTACAAGCGCAGCTTGCCCTACGCTTATAGAGACGTCCTTGGTCCCCATTTCAGGACCTCCACCACGTCCCAGCGCGGCTTCTGACGGCGGGTCCCCGAGCCCCTGGGACCCGTGGAGGTCGGGGAGGCGGCGGCCTGCGGCCCTGTGCCCTCCTGACTCGGACCTGTCCCCAGACACACAGCGCCTTACTCCTTGTCCTCAGTGAGAGGGAAGTACAGCTCAGGCGCCTTCCGCAATCCTTCCAGCTTCAACCGGCTGTTCTTTCTTCGGTGACGGTCAGCACTTTTTATTCTTACTTTCGGTTCCCGCCGCTTCCTGAGTGACCCTGAGCAGGTCCCTGAGCCCTGCTGTGCCTCAGTTTGCTCACCTGTAAACTTACGACAGCGCCGACCTCATAGGGCTCCTGCCAGGGTTAAACTGAGTCAGTACAAAGCGCATAGAACACGCCTGGCACAAAGCACACAATAAACAAAAGCCAGCCCGTTACTTCATTATTTCTGCAGCTACTTAGGGCATCACGCACCACTGTTAATGTATTTTACATGTATGTTGTCAACTCCACCTGAATAGACATTGTTGGAGGGCACGTATTGGCATCTAGGGGGAGTAGGGTGCCTGCTAGAACCCTTTCTCTCCCTCCTCCCTCTTCCGCGGCCCTGCCCCGCCCAGACACACGGGTGGAGCGGGATGCTGCTGTGGCCCCGCCCAGACACACGGGCAGGGGCGGGATGCTGCTGTGGCCCCGCCCAGACACACGGGTGGAGGCGGGATGGCAAGTACTGGGCTCAGCTGAAGGTGCACAAAGAAAGGGCCATAGTCTGCCCCATCGGACCAACTTTTTTCTGGATGTCCTTCCTCCCAAGAGTAAGGGGTAAGGGGTCCTCTGGGAGAGGTCCCTATATTTATTTCTCTTCCATGTTCTCAGATACTGTCTTCTTCAGGATCCCTCATATATCCCACATGGGGCTGTCGGCCGAAGGAGTGTGAAATAAATGACTCCTTAGTGCAGCCTGGCTCATTAACATTCTCTTTTGGGGTTGGAGGAAATGCTCTACTTAGTGACATTATTCTGTTTGTTTTCCCTTTAATTAGCATGCACAGTTGAACAATGCGGTGGTTAGGGGCTCTATGCAGTCAAAAATCCACATGGAAGTTTGACTTCTCCCTAAACTTAACTACTAATAGCCTTACCTACAACATAAACAACACCCATTTTGTATGTTACATGTATTATATACTGTATTCTTACAATAAAGGCTAGAGAAAAGAAAATGCTATTAAGAAAATCATAAAAGAAAATAAATTTACAGCGCTGTACTGTATTTATCAATACTGTAAATTTACATTATCTGTTTATAAGATGAATCATCTGTCAATACCAACATCAATATTGTCTTATATGATACAAAGCACTGCAGATGTTATATGTATTACTAACACCAGACAGCAAAAATGAAAAGATGTGAAAAATTCATATTTATTTACAGGTATAAAGATTCATGCATTGATAACAAAGAGGCAGCAATAAGATTGCTTTATGGTAGCCTCCTGTAATCGATATGATTGCTTCATGGTAGCTTAGCTTATACCCTAACAAATGGTTATTAAAAATTTTATGGCATACAGTATTACAGTCATATTCATAATACAGAATTGGAAACTTTTTTTTTGAAAAAAACACCAGTGATGATAGGCTGACACAGTTCTTCTAATTCTGAGAGAGGCACACTGTATAGTAATGTAATTCTTTGAGGGCAGAATTATAAAGCAGTGAGAAAACTAACACATTATTAATTTTATATTAAATATCACTCACCTTATGCCTATGTAACGATAGACTATCCACTTCAGTACAAGTCTTGCACGCGATGTGCTACACGATCAGTAATGGTGATGATGACACAAAAGTGTCTATACAGTTCTTGCCATACAGTTCTTAGACTTTCACATGACGGCACGCACACACATCCCACAGGTAAGTTTATCAACTGTGTGGCATGATGATGATTTACTGCTCATTAAGTGGAGGTGGGTCATCATAGAGGTCTTCATCCGTGCTGTCTTCATGTTGAGGGGGCTGAGGAGGAGGGAGAGGAGGGGCTGGTTCTGCTGTCTCAGGGTGGCAGCATGGGAGGAGGAGGAAGGGAAGGCACGAGAGGGAGGCACACTTGGAGTAACTTTACATAAACACATCACAATTTCTGACTTTTTTGCTTTATATTTCTGTAAAAATGTTTCTAAACAGTACCAATCCTTCCTCCGCTGTCTGCTTTTCTTTCAGCGCCCATATCATAGGAGGTCTACTTTGTAAAAGAAGTCAAAGGCAGTCTTGAATGATCAGAACCCCTCTGCCAGATCATAGGATGTCAGCTTGTTTTCTGGCGCCGCTTCTTCCTCAGCCTCTGGCAGTGGTTGGAAGCACGCATCTCCATAGGGTCAAGTTCTGTTAATTCCTTGGGCGTGGTGACTAAGAGCTCTTGAATTCCTCTGAGGTCCATATCTTGAAACCCTTCAACCTCCACCTTGTCGCCATATCCACAATCTCTTTTATGACTTCCTTGATTGGCTCTGTCGTAAATCCTGTGAAGTCATGCTCAACATCTGGACAGTTTTCTCCAGCAGGAACGTATTGTTTTGGGCTTGATGGCTTTCATGGCTTTTTCTATAATAAGGATGGCATCTTCAGTGGGGTGATCCTTCCAGACTTTCATGATGTTCTATCGGGATTCTCTTGCACAGTGTTGACAATCCCTTCCATAGAGTACCATGTGCAATGAGCCTTAAAGGTCCTTATGACCCCTTGATCTAGAGTCTGAATTAGAGATGTGTTTTGGGGGCAAGTAGACTACTTGGACACCTTCAGTGTTGAACTCATGGGGTTCTGGGTGGCCAGGGGCATTGCCCAATATCAAAAGAACTTTAAAAGGCAGTCCCTTACTGGCAAGGTACTTCCTGACTTCACGGACAAAGCATCAATGGAACCAATCCAGAAAAAGTGTTCTCATCTAGGCCCTCTTGATGTCCAACCAAAAGGCTAGCAGCTGGTGTTTATCTTCTCCTTTTAAGGCTCCGGAGTCAGCAGCTTTATAGATGAGGGCAGTCCTGACCATAAACCTGACTGCATTTGCACAGGACAGTAGAGTTAGGCTATCGAGTCCAGCCTTAAATCCTGTGCTTGCTTCTCTTCCTTACTGATAAATGTCCTGTATGACACTTTTTTTCCAGAATAGGGCACTTCTGTCTGCATTAAAAAACTGTCAGGCAGATGTCCTTTCTCCTCAGTGACTTTCTTATGTGTCTGGGAGCTTGTCTGCTTCCTCTTGGTCGGCGGAAGCTGCTTCTCCTGTTCCCCTGACATTGTCAAAGCCAAACTTATTTCTAAAGTTATCAAACCATCCTTTGCTGGCATTGAATTCTCCGGCTTTAGCTCCTTCACCTTCCTTTTGCTTTAAGTTGTCATATAATGACTTTGCATTTTTTGAATCTTACTAGAGTCTACAGATACACCTTTCTTAATAGCAATCCTCTACCCACATAAGAGCTGCATTTTCAATACATAATAGAAAAGGTTTTCCCCCCAAAATGCAAGGTTTTTGCACCTGCTGGTATAGCTGCATTGACAGCTTCATGAATTTCCTTTTCTTTTCTTACACTGGTGCCTTCGCTGGATTCATTTATCTTGAAGTGGTGGCAACCACAGCTGCAGACCTCAATCTATGGTACATAGCAAGCAGTTCAACTGTTTCTCGTAACGTCATGACTTTTCTCTGGGTATTGGGGGTACTTCCAGCATCCCTAGTGGGTCCCATGGTGTTATTCAAGGTTTATGGTGTTGCACTAACATGATGGAAGATACACAAGAACCGCGAAAGATCACTTTTTATTTCCATACACAGTTTGCTGAAGAGTCAGGCTGCTCATGCAGAGATGACTAGTGTCACATGGCACTTTAAGCAGAAACTTCCCACACTTGAGCTCTGCGCAATAGCAACAGGAGGTGGCCACGAAATTAATTTTATGCCATTATGATTCAATACTGCCTCTGTACATTTGTTTACACTGTTTACATTTACATGCGTGCAAATGGCGCCGTGTACGGTCTGCAAGTGCCTGTGTGTCTAAGTTTTGGTAAATTTTAACTTTTTATAATAAATTCATGTATATTTTATGGTAGTAAAGGATAAAATAGACAAGTATCTACATGTATTTTACAAATTCATGACATATCTAACTTTTTCTTAATTTTTATTGATATTTCTAGGCTATGTTGTTCATCTGTTTTTTCAAATTTTTGCAAATCTCCAAAAACTTTTCTAATATATTTGGAAAAAAATCTGTGTATAAGTGGACCTAGGCAGTTCAAACGCGTGTTGTTCAAGGGCCACCTGTGTTTCCTACGAGACTTTGCAGGGAGGGGTGGCTGGTCTCAGGTGGGATTTGGGTAATCCTGCATCTCTGGTCCACATGACATCTCATATCCCACCCTTACTAGAAATCACAGGGAACAAGTCTTTTTCAAGTTTGTATCCTTCAGCCCCTAACATTCACTATTCTTGACGGTAGTAGGCCTTCGATATTTATTGAAATGAGTTGTTATTCATCTTAAAAAAAAGGTTACCCACATTCTGCTAGGGTCACTATGACTGAGGTCTTATCATCTAATTAAACTAACTTTAAAATTCAGAGAACTTTTCATGATAACAAGTACTAATCCAACATGCACCAGTAAAATTCACACTTGTCACTATGATCTAATGGGCCTACACTGCCCACCCGTTTTACCTCTCTGACTCCGTCCTGCTTGCTCTGAACCAGAACCTTCCTAATTTTTGCCTGATCCAACTTCTGCCCATTTGCCCTTGCTGTTCCCTCTGCCTGGAACTCTTTTCCACCCAGAATTTCACATGATGGGCTGCCTCTCAAGATTTCCATCTCAGGACAAAGAGGGAGCCCACAGCATGAAGAAAAGGGAAGAATAAGCCTTCCTCTGGAGAAATGACATTAAGCATGAGACCTAAAGTAGAGTGTGAGTGTGTACGTGTGTGCGTGGCCGTATGTTTTGGGGGGTAGATGTGGGTAAAGTGAGAGTACTCAGTCTATGCAGAGGGAAGGGCTAAGGCCTTTAAAGGTTTTGGGGTGCAAAGGAATAAAGCAAAGTCGTTTGAAGAATGAAAAGTCAGTGTGGCTGGAGGTTAGAAAGCTGGGGGACAGCAGAAGAGGGGGCATGAACCCAACCGTGAAGCCGCCTTTAGAAGAGGCTCCAAAAGGGGGTGGCGCAGCACTTATGCACCGTAGCCCTGTAGTAATATCTTAATCTCAGATATAGATCATTCTTCGTGAGAAAACAATCCTGCCCTCACTGGAATTCTCCTAGGCCTCCCTAACCTAAAAATAATCAGCAGTGCTAGGTGTAAGTCACCCCAAGGGCTTTTATGTTTCCTTCAGGAAGAGTGAGTTCATGTCCAGATTCAGGGGACAGGACTACGCACCAGCCCCTGGAGCTGGCTCTCCAACCCTAAGCATGACCCTAACCCTAACTTCTCCCAGCACTACTCCTGGTGCTATCCCAGGTGGGAAACTGCGTGAGCTTTTAAAGTCGGCTTTAATTAGCTATTAGCACATCACACACATTCAATGAGAAGTAAACTTGTACCAACAATATCAATAGATTCTTTTCTATCTCAAAAAAGAGATCAGTTATATTTCAGTAAATTACATTTTGACAAATGCAATTTATAATATTAAAACAACCTTAGATTTTTAGAATTTCTAATAACTCATGACGATTTATTTTTAATTACTCAGAGATTTAGGAGCAAGTTACAAGAAATCAATCACATCAGCGCAGAAAACAGATAGTGGGAAGCAGCCACATAGCACAGGGAGATCAGCTTGGTGCTTTGTGTCCACCTAGAGGGGTTGGATAGGGAGGGTGGGAGGGAGACGCAAGAGGGAGGAGATATGGGGATGTATGTATACATATAGCTGATTCACTTTGTTATACAGCAGAAACTAACACACCATTGTAAAGCAATTATACTCCAATAAAGATGTTGAAAAAAAAAGAGTAGAAAGATTAGAGGATTAGGTCAAGATACTGCTGAACTTTATTCTGAACAAACAGTGTGCTAAGTTCCTAATTTCTTATTCAATATCTGACTGTCAGTATTTTAAGTGAAATATTTACTTACTTACTGTGGTAAGAGAGTAGAATGAGGATTGGAAAAAGACAACTATATATCTGATATGGCCAAGAAGACCCCTGAGAGTACATGAAAAAGAGTAACTTTCAAAATTAAATTTTCCAGATGGGCATTCCATAGTTGAAAGACTGTAGTTCCAAAGATCATTTTAATCTAACAAGATCATTAATCAGTAAGGAATTTAGCAAAATCACTTCCTTAATATGCACTTAGAAAGATCTGTTTTGTGCAAAACATGAATACTCGAAGCTGAATTTCTGAATTTGCAACTTCTAGCAATTCTCTGGCTCATCTGGCAGCATGCTTACACTCAGTGCAAATCTTCATGTCAACAGGGCCATAATGTTTCTACTCATCAGCATCACACATGCTGCAAATCAATGTATTTCTACCGCGGGAATCTTGACTGCAAGTGCCACTCTTTCATGGCGGTGAGACATTTATTTACATACTTAACTGCAGGCATCTCTTTAGCGTTTACACACGTTTTCCTTCACTGGTATAAGCATTTGCTCTTTTCAAGAGTTGAACTCTTTAGCTAAAAACACTGAATCCAAAATGCAGAAATGGTAGTTCATTCCCTGCAAGGAAGCACACTGCCACTAACAAGCTTATGACGCGTTATCACGCGGTATAACATTTAACGTTTTCCAACACACTTTCCAGTGAGGTATCGCATATCCTGAGAGCTCATGCTGTCATTTTTGAAATGGGAGCTGGGGAGAGATTCTGATTTTACTCAGAGTTGTTAGGGTACTTGAAGGAGTTCATTAATTTCTCCAACCATGTAGGGCCCTGAATTGGGGACAGCAAGTTCACATTTAGTGTTTGTGCTGATGACTCCCCAATCTACTTTGCTTTAATTTACATTAAAAAGCCTCTACTCTCAAAGTACTGCATCATCAACTATATATAATAATTAGATACACCAGTTAGGAAAGGCAGACTGAGTACCCCTTGGCGACATTAACTTCACCACCACATTCACGCTGAAGACTGAAAGTGCACATCAGTGAGAGGTATTTGTTTGTGTAAAGCTGAAGACGTCTATTAAATAATTTTTAATTCATTACTATTATTTTTAATAATAAGCACATCCAGAGGATGAGATTTTTTTCATTTTACTTACTGGCTTCTTGCCATTAAGAGGAGTAAGAGCGAAAGGGAAAACCAATAATCAGAAAAACCCCAGTCTCTTGAATGATTTAACAGCTTAGTTTGTGCACACAACCACAGTACACAACTATCAAATTTACCTTCCTGATCTATTTAGAGTCCTCATTCTGATAAAGGACCAGATGAAGAAAGTCTTCTGCATCACTGAAGTGAGACGCTAAGACAGTTCACTAAGAACCATCTTTAAGATTTCAATAAGTCACTTCAAAAATTAAGAGAAATTATTCATTTTTGGTTACTCTTCTGATATAGAAAAACAACTGGTATGTTTGCATCATTATTTTTAAGCCACCTCAAACTGACACCACTCAAGAAAGATCTGTTTTTCTCCAGTGGTAATTTAGCTACAACTTTAGTGAAAGAAAACAAGGCAATTCTGATGGCAATGTGTTTGGGCAGAACCGGGTTTCAGGGGCAGAGCGCCGATTCCCCGCACGGGACGGCCTTCTGAGCAGGCTCCCTTGTCACCAGAGTCCTTGCCCCTGGTTTTATTCTTTAGCAGAGGAATGGTTCCGCACGTGTAGCATTTACAGATAGCATCGCTACAAAATGGAGTGCGGGTTCAAATCTGAGCTTTAAGGTCAGGAAAAATAAGTATCATTTAAATGAGTCACCACTGCCACTTTTAGAACCTCATACACTTCCATTAGAAATCTCCCTTTCAGGGATGTTCCAACTTTTATTCTGGCAAATCATCATAAATAAAAACTAAACATAAAATAGTTGTGGTGATTGCTCAGTGTGGTGTTTTTTTGTTTTGTTCTGTTTTGTTTTTCAGCATTACAAACTTCACAGCAACACAGGTTACATTTATCTAGCACATATTTCAACAGTGTTTTAATCTCTGTAACTGACCTACCGTGGTCCAGTTCCAGAATTTTATTTTCTAGATCATATATGGTATTTTATTATGCTGTTATGAACACGGAATTTTAAAAAATTATCTTACATGCACAATAACTTTGTCTATGTAATTGTAGAAGTGTAATACTGTAAATTATTTTTAAATGTGTACGTTTGTTTTATTAATTTTTATTGGAGTAGAGTAGCTTTACAATGCTGTGTTAGTTTCTGCTGTACAGCAAAGTGAATCAGCTATACGTATACATATGTCCCCTCCTTTTTGGATTTCCTTCCCATTTAGGTCACCACAGAGCGCTGAGTTGGAGTTCCCTATGCTATACAGTAGGTTCTCATTAGTTATCTATTTTACACATAGCAGTGTGTAATACTGTAAATTTTAAAAGTTGGATATTTTTGTGAAATTAAAACAAATTGTATCTAGATCTTACTCCAAATATAAATAGCACACTTTGTATACTATCTTAACATAGTATTTTAGATTGTTACTATGGAAATCGGGGGCACATGACATAATGAATAATAGGCATTAATTTCAGAGTTACCCAGAAGGTTTTCTGGAGGTCTGTAGTTGGTTTAAGAGTATGTAAGAAGGTTGTAATTTTTACATATTAAAATATGCCAACAAGTAATTACTTAAATGAAGAAAATAACCAAATAGAAGTGGGAAATGGAAAATTTAGAGGGCAGTGAGGCAAGGGGGGGAGGGTGGAATGTGAACTAACAGGGGAGGAGAGCCTAAAGGGAGTGAAGGTCAAAGAGCCAGGGAGGGTTCACCCCTCCTCCAGACCTGCGGTCAGCTCCCTGGGGAATAGTTCCCTGAGACAGGGCTGAGGTATTTGCCCGAAGTGTTTCAAGTTTACCTATTAAAGAACAGGCCACATTCTCAATTCCACACCCCAGGGCCCAGCAGACAGAAGCCCCGCCCTCCTGCCTCAGCTCAGCGGCATCTCATCTTCTGACCTCTCGTGGCCAGTGTGACTGATGGGGTTTTTTCTCTTAAAGGCTTTACGTATGTGGAAAATTCAAGGCATTTCTATATAGATCTCTCTCCATCCCAGTTAATCAGAATGTTCAACTGTAGTTTGGCCACATTTTAAGTAGTGGTACAGTCCCACTGTTTCAATAACAACTCTTATCGACAACATCAGCAGGTGCTGAACAGGGAACAGAAACTATAATTTCTACATTGATGACAATACTGTGTGTGTGGAAGATTCTACATTTTAGAGGGTAAAGTATGCCACCTTCATCTCCTCTTAAAGTGCCTCCTTTCTACAATTTAAATGTCTCATATTAAACAAATCTGCCATAAGACAAATACAGGTTTACAAAAAGGACAAGTTAGAAATTAGGTCCTTCAAAGAGATCCACAACAGGAATCTTGTAAACATCTTAGGCTGCCTTCCTATATTTAGGGTAGAATTTGATTCATGTATTATTTTAAAGAGATATATGCTATTACATAAAGCAAAGTTAACAGTTCAATTGAATGGAGACAGCATCAACAAACGCCTAAAATACTATTCTCATCAGTTAAAACAAGAACAAATAGATTTCTCAAATAAGAATTAGTTCAGTTAATGTTAGTTTATTTTAGGCACTTGGTTAAATTGAAAACTACTTTATTGCTTAAAGGCTGAACCTATAAAATATAAAAGAGGTTTAATCCAAATAATGTGAAAGTGAATTAACTCTTCACTCTGGCCTTACTTTTTTTCTTTTCAAGTAATTTAGATTTACTGATAGAAATATTTGCAAAACTTATTTTGAAACTACAGATACATATAAACAGCAGAACAAAGCAAATCCCTTTTGAGAATGATTTGTGGAAATACTGCCCTAGTACACTTTTTTTTCAAAGAACAAAAATACTATAATACATTCCCTCACTTCTCTCGGGAATACTTTGACTTTTTCTTTTTTTTTTTCTTTTGATATTGCAAAATCTCTACCCACACAGAGCACCTCTCCTCCTGCCCTGCTGAAAATGCAGAGATGGTTTAAAAGTTACTGAGGCAAGGGGGGAAGGGTGGAATGTGAACTAACAGGGGAGGTGCTAGGGAATGTGAACTCCCTTCTCACGCAAGCTTTGGACCATGCATCCCAGGGAGAGCAAGGTGTCCAGTGGAGTCAAGGCGGCCTCTGCCCCTAAGGCAGCCAGGCGGCTCCAGACGCAAGAGGGCAGTCGGCAGCTGCAAACATCCGACTGAAAGCCCGTCTGCAGACTCACAGCTTCCAGTCGAGGATGTTTACAGCCGCTCACTGTCACAGGGACACTCCTTCTGGCTGTCCGGTTACCCGGAGGGTCTCTAAGACGGACAGGACACAATTCTGCACATCACTAAAGTATAACCCCAAACCAGAAACATTCTAGGGAATGTCTCCAGTTCAAAGCCCAAAGGTTCATGCATGTCTGTTATTCAGCTACCAGATTCCTATAAAATCCTGTGATAACCTAGGACAACATATGCCAATGGCGTTCATCCGTCACTGTTAGAGACAAGGAACACACAGGCCATAGCAGGGTTACTTGACATGCGTGATGTAATTAAAATCCTTCTTTGAGTGAAGTAACCAAACATACAAGTTAAATTATGCTAACAAGATAAAGTGCACCTTTAACATTAAATACTACATTTAAGTGACCTTAGACTCACTCTCAATGAAAATATAAAAGGTTTATTTCAAACACTATAACTTCTGACCAAAAAAAAAGACTTACACACTGCTTTCATATATCACTTTTGCTCTGAAATCTGCTCCCAGAGACAACTTGTACAGTCAGCTGGTTTTTGAAAGAGTAAGCATCAGGAGAGAAATAGAAGGAATAGCAAGGTCTGTAACAGGCATATAGCAGTTTGTGGGTCAAAGTTTCCCACTGGAAAAACACAGAACCTATCACTTGCCGACAGGGTGACGTACATTAACTCCAGATCTGAATGTTTTGAATTCCACTCCCATTCTCTTATGAAAATAAATGAGGAAAACTGAAGGGTAAGCTCTATCAGTCACTGCTTTCCTGAAGTAATTCAAAACCCTTCCGCGCCTAGTGAAACATTAAGTTGATACAAAGAAGTGGGTGTGCCTTTCCCCGAGATTTGTTTTTAGATGATGTTACCAGAAGGTTCTTAAGTTGCAGAAGTCTTAGTTTGTGATACCAAACCCCAAACAAAAACAAAATCCACACAAACAGTGTCATGTTTACTGAAACGAACAAACGTGAAGAGCTCCATAAACGACTTCTTCAAAGCAAAGGGTAACTCTATCCCATTAAGGTTAAGAAAGTTAATCTTTGAGGCAGCAGGTGAAAACAAGCTGAATTATGTTGTGGCCTTTTGCTTTATTAACTAAGGACTTTGAACTATTAAAACTTCCTAGGGAACCACATTTTCTCAATGGGTCAAGTCACATAGGGGAACAAAGCAAACTTTATCAGTGCTGTGCGAATCTACATTCCAGAAATTCTTAGTACTTGGCATTCATATACCACTGCTGACTAGGGCTTGAGTCGGTTCAGCAAACGCAGCTACAGCTTCCAACCTTGTGAACTTCTCACCAAGACACCCCTTCTTATGAGCTGGTCACAAATAGACAGGCAGGATACTCTTTAATTAAAACAGATGAATACCAAGACTTACACCCTGTGAAGACATTGTAGAGCAGTAACTGTTTACAAAAAGAATATTTTTACTCCCATAAATTTTTCTCCAAGTGACAAGAGCCCCTACTTGCCTTCGAATCTTACCACTTTTCAATAATGGCTTTAAATTAAAAATGACCAGCACAAACTAGGCAAGCCACCTCACGTAACAATTCAGTGAACGATGAAAGAGATAGTAAACCTTCACACGGCTGTGAAAATCCAGCCTTTGCTCAGAGCTCTATGAATAAACATTAAAAAAAACCCTCCAAATAAAGCAGGAAAGATCACAAGATCTTAGTTACAAGGAGTTGTAAATGGAAGGGCATTTAACAGGCATTGATGGAGCACTTAGTGAAGTGCTGTATATACAGGCTTCCTTTTTAGCAAGGTACCAGCTCGAGGAAATCTATGTGAAAGGTAAAGCAGATTTATCCCAACAAAGTGCTGAACAATTCTGCCAGTTTAAGTGAGACTCAAAGTTATTTAGTTTAAACTATTTCCTTGTTTTCGGGTTATTAAGCAGCATCGGTTCCACTTGGAACAGCAGTTCTTAAAATGAGAGGGTGGTAACACACTTATCAGGACAGATTCTTCTAACCCCACATACCGGGCCTGCTTCTTGCCCCCAACACTCTGCAGTTCTTATTCAGGTGGGGAGGGTCGCTGAGTGCATTTGGCAAAGGCTATAAAATGATTCTGCTGTACCTTCCTGGCAGAGAACTACTAATCTAGAAGGATGGAACTAAGTAAATTTACTCAAGACTAAAATATCTTGCCACTACCTGAGAAATGTGGCCGATAAATCCACCCAAAGATCATGAATTAATAACAAATATGGTGGAGTAAGATTCAATTGTGTCCAGTACGACAGACCCTCATTTGTCTTCTATAAGCTGGAAATACTCACAGAAAACTACTTAATTCAAAACCATTGGAATCAGGAAGACAAAGCTCCTAAAAGTTTCCCCACCCAAACGTGCAGCTCTGGATGTCTATACCTTGGTCACATTTTATAATCTCTTCACATTAGTTTTAACTACTTGAAGCATTCATTTCTTCTGATGGTGGACAGTACAGCAATGGCCCCAGATAAAATGTACAATTTTTTCTTAGCTACCCTATACCATTCAGTCTTGAATCCTCTTATTGACTCTACAATCATGATTTTTTTAAGCTATGCATAACTAAGAACAGCTTAAAATATTACAGCCACTCAAGCTCCCTCACCTCCTAAAACCAATTCTCTGGATTTTGAATCACAGTATTTATTTATGTATTTATTTATGTATTTATGTATTTATTTATTTAACATCTTTATTGGCGTATAACTGCTTTACAATGGTGTGTTAGTTTTTATAACAAAGTGAGTTAGCTTTATAACAAAGTGAGTCAACTCTACATATACATATATCCCAAAGAGTATTTAAATTAAATGGCCCAACCTCGATGGTGAGATTTAAGGCACTTATTAGCAGGTGGCAGATGTTACCATTGCTTTATTTGTTGATTGACTGATTGATTCTAGGACTCTCCTTTGGCCATGGAAATGCAGAGGTGCAGGTGGGTGGCCTACTCCGTTGTAGAATGATGCTTCTCGCCCGGCTTCCCGTCTCTCCCCAGGTCCATCCACCTCCCCCACTCTGGCCCCTGAGCATTTGCAGTGGTACTCTCAGAAAAGGGAGCATTCCATGTCAGCACAGAACCCAGCATCCAGGCTCTGCACTGCATCCTTTCACCCACCAGCTCTCTGGGGGCCAAGGGACCAGACAACAGCATCGACAGTACTAGCGTCGGCCCCATCCCTTCCTTCAGAAAACCCATCTAAAGAAGAAACACAAGTGGTCTCCGCTTCCTTCTGTAGAAAGCATACATAGAACTAATCTGAAATGGAAGTAAAATAAATGTACCAGCAAAATTCTGCCCTTTAAAAATTCATCTTCATCTTCTATTTATACTTTATATTTAGTAGTCCACACTGTTTCTAGGCTAATTCAAAGGCTTCTAATGCTCATTATATTTCTTGCTAATAACAGCAATGATGAATTTTCCCTTGCTATTTTCTTTTTGTAATTAATAGGAACACAGACCTGCCAGGTTCTTGCCTCTTGAAAATGGCTGAAGGATGTAGGAATTGACTGGGAACAATTTCCCATGGATTGTACCCACATGGAAAATTAAGAAACTCAAATTCTAGGAAGAAAAGCATTACCTGAAATAGTAGAGAGCTTACAGAGTTATAAAGAGTAAAGTCTCTTCTACTCCAGAAATTAATATAAATATTTTTTGTACAGTTAACATTCTCTAAGAATTAAGCTAGATAAACCATGTGTTCTCAGGTTTATAGCCTTAATTTTTTTTTTTTTTTTTTTTTTTTTTTGGCTGCATGGCTTGCAGGATCTTAGTTCCCTGACCAGGGATCGAATCCAAACCCTCAGCAGTGAAAGAGTGGAGTCCTAACCACTGGATCACCAGGGAATTCCCATACCCTTAACTTTAACACAACCTTTCTGTTGTATTGTGAGCGATGTCTACGCACAACCTCCTTTTAACCCTGCCCTGGTATGATGAAGCATTTACTGTCATCATTATTACACATGCAGGGACACCAGGCTTGGAGAGCTGGAATCACATCTATCACTCACTCTCCCATTCTGATGTTTTGCTTATTGTAAGCTCTTTTGAATCATTTGTGGAGTCAGGGAGGGTGTGGGTTGGAATGAATATGAGCTAGTTAATTATTATTCAATAAATATTGTTTTCATTGTAAATTGGGCATAAAAATTAATAAATGAAGAAAACTTCTAAGAGTAGAAACAAATATCTAGATCCTTTGGGAGAAAACAATTCGTTTAGTCACTAATTTGTTCATCATATATTTATGCATTTGCCAGAATCTCTTTTATTTATTCATTTTTTTTATGAATCCATGTTCAGTTTAATAATACAGGTGGAGATACACACACATATTATTAGGTCGATAGATAGATAATGTGTACACTCATGGGTCGATATATACACATATATATATATTTTTTCTGTCAGTTAAGAGGGCCTAGAATCTATGGCCCCAGTAAAAATGAGCACATCTATTTTCCAGATCTTTTTTTTAAAAAAATTAAAAAAAATTTTTTTTAATTTTTATTTTTTATTGAAGTATAGTTGATTTACAATGTTGTGTCTTTTTTTTTTTCAAAAGGCACTTCTTTCTTTCTTTTTAATTTTTATTGGAGTATAGTTGACTTAAAATGTTGTGTTGCCAAACTCTCCTTTAAAATGATAGTGATTGATAGTCCAGGCCAGGGTTCCCCACACAGGGGCTCTCCAGGCTTATCAGAGAGTTTTGGGTTACTCTTCCCCCTCACCCCGCTGCCCCCGCATCTGCCTGAGCCCCTCCTCTCCTACTTGGGCTGCGTCCTCACTAGGGAGGGGGATTCCAGAGACCCAGGGACTCCCAGGCTCCAGGCTCATCAGGGACTTTCCGTCCCACTCCTCCCATCCCTGCTCAGTGTCAGCAGTGCCACAGCCCTCAGGCTGCCTGCTGGCCCAGCTGCCCCCCCTTCAGGGGCTCCTGCTCCTTAGACACCCCACAAAGAGCAACTCTCACCTGGGAACACGGTCCCATTCCTGCTGGAACAGAAGATCTATTTCTAAAGGGGTCATTAGGTGAATTTAAGATGAATTTCACTGTAATAACCACATGGCAGAATTAAGAATTCCAACCAGTCCTTGTTTTCTTTTAAAAAAAATCAAACCTATTAAATTACGCAATCATTAAAACGTATTTGTAAAGGTATGCAATGATATAGAACGTTAGCTATCCCGGCAAGTTAAGGAAAAGCCAAGAAAGAACTATACGTATGATATAAATGTTATCATGTTAAAAATTCAGAACACACACATATGATTTTGTTCCTTCTGCTTTCCTGTATTTTACAAGTTTTCTTTAATGTGAATACTTTTAATACAAATATTTAGAAAATATTGATCCATTTCAGACGTAGGAATTAGTATCTCTTGCATCTCAAGAGTAATGTAGACAGCACCAGACGCTTTTCAAACACGGTTTTCTGTCTAGATAAATCTTTGAAGGGAGAGAAGATAGCGTACACCTCTTCCCTGAAGGCTGTGATTCTCTGTCAGTCACTGCTGAGGCTACTGGAGCGGCCCGTGGGTGCCTTACACACGGTAGGTGATCAATATATTCTAGCTAAATGTTTGAAATGTTGATTAGGAGATTCTCAAAACACACCTTATTCATAATTATCCAGGATCTTTCTTTGGAAAAGTTTATGAGCTCCCAGCTCTTTAAAATGTGTCTTTTCCACCTTTAAAAGTGATGAAATAGACAAAAGTTAATGACTGATCCAAGTTTAGCACAGAGCTATAAAATGAAGACGGGACCGCAGTCCTGCGGTCTAGGGGACCTGTCTTGAGACCAGCTGACGCTTCTGCCGAGGTGGGAAGACGGGGAGCCCTGGGCCCTTTTGGTGGATGGCCGCCCCGGACAGGCCTCTGCCCGTCACACAGCCTATCTTCCCTGTGGTGGAGACTAACGGTAGTTTAGCTCTCCACCTCGCAGAGCTCTTCTGAGAAGTGACCGAGAGCTGTATGAGAGAGTACCATCCACATGTTAGTGTTTTCCTTCTTATTGCCTTCTGATTGTGAACATGTTAGGGCAGATTCAGCAGAACAGTGGTTATTAACGGATGTAAACCTCTAATGTCACGTGGGCCTTTAAACTAGTTGCGTGATGGCGTTTGACCTCACTGGATATCCATTTTCTCAACTGTAATGAGAGGGTAAGTCAGACCCTAAAACTCTTCTAGCTCTAACACCCTATGACTCTAATTCCTTCATTGCTTGAATTTATGAGGTAGGGGTGGGGACTGGAGTTGGAGAGGCTCGGAAGGATGTTTTAAAAACTGAACATACGCAAATCATGGAAGCCGACTTCCCTTAACTAGTGTGAGTTTTCTTAGCACAGAGGAGCACCAATAAGCCTGACTTCATCCACCATCACTTCCCACACCCACACACTCTAAAACAGCAGACTACAAAATGGTTGAGAGTACACTGACAGACACAGTAGTTAGCAGCTGACTTAGGAAGCTTTCTACGGAAGGTCTTAATTGTCTCCAATACTATCTGGCCTGGGAACTGGGCTGTAAGTCACAAAAGAGAAGAGGCTCATATACCTTATACCTGTGGCACACGGTGACAAAAAATGTCTATTCAGGGTCCAGCCTCCTCACCATTCCATATGGAGAACGGGCAGCTTCACCTGACATAGCTCACTGCATCTCAAAATCAAAGACACTTTCATCAGGGTTTTAGTGCAAGTTAATGTTTGACTTACACTGTTCTGGGCTAACAGCGGCTTAGCTGCTCATGGAAGGATTTTCTAGATTTTCAACAAAATAGCTGTAAACTCCTAAGATAAAAACCACACTTGAATTCAAAGAAGATGAGTTATTAAAAAGCTCATGTTATAATTTCATCCTATTACATTCACCTAATTAATACGTACTCACAGCAGGTTTGTGCTAAATTTGAACCACAAGGGATAGCAGATGATGGAAACACAATGTGACCGGCCCTAATTCCATTTGTGGATGTAAGTATTAAGTATGGAGGTGCAAATGCTTAGGTCAACCAAACAGCCACAGAAGCAACAGTGACTAACCACCAACTACTGTTTTGCTCCTCTTGCTTCCGGGGAGGAGAGTCTGAGAAAGCGTGCGACGGTTTCCATTACCTTCCGGAGACTCAGGTTCCTAATTCTAAGAAAACCTGGTGTGGCCGTAATCTAGGACATACAAATGGAGAACATTTGATGAACCGTGGAGAAAAATAAAAATTTCCATGACTATAGGAAAGATGGACAAGATGAAAAAAGAACAAAGGAGAGAGAAAAGCTCCCTTCCCCCCTTTCTACTTCCTAGGGGTAATTCATTAGTGATTCTTGAAATGTTTGTTATTTCAAGAATTTATGCTACTGCCATGCAATGATCAAAAAAAAAAATCAGTTTGTCTTACTGAGAGGGATCTAATTAAACCTGTTAAGACCAGGACCCTCTATCCAGGAAATGAATAACTATTTAAAAATAATTTCTTCAAATCAATACTTTTATCATTTAGATTAGCTTAACATTTTTTATTTAAACCAGGTGTTTTTCATAAATGCTACTGAACAGTGTACCTTTCTACAAGGAGCAGGATAAAGGGAGACTTCAGGGGACGTATCAGAAATGAAGCATCAGAAAGTTTAAGGGTAAAATTAACCATATACTTTGGATTTTCTGGAAGCGTCACAATTACAATGATTCTGTCCCAATACAATCAGAAATCCATAGGAAATACCTTCAGACCTACGATCTGACCAAGTCAAGTCATTAGAGATGATTTAAACAGCATCCAAAAAATCCTAGATTCCCAAAAGAATTAACCTTGGTTTTACATACTATGGAACAAAAGAGCCACACTTTGATTTTACCTAAACTATTAAGAGGATTTATATACAAGAAGAGTACTGTACAGCCACTTAAAAAAAAATAACTGATGAGTCTGATTTAGTCTTTGAAAACATGAATTTTTAAAAAACCTACCACATTGGTTGGCATTCCAGAGCCTGAAAGTCCTAACTTTTCTTACTTTTTCTTTCTAAAGCACTTCTTAAAATTGCCTCTGGTATTTAAAAAATATGCTCGGAACTCTTAGGGCTCCAGCAGTTTTTTAACTAATAAAATAAACACAGCAATTGAGTACCTGCAGTTCTGCTAACAGTATTGTTTGTATTCTAAGCCCCATCCACAGAGGCTACAGAAAGAAATATCCAGTATAAACAAATATTACTTAGATCCCAGTGGCATCTCAAAGCAGCACACCCAAGTCTCAAAATGCAAAAAGGAGAAATTTTCCACTCCCACTGCGATTAACTCCCTGGCAAAACTCAGGTCAGGCAAAAGGGAGTGAAATTGCCTCTGCTTTGGTGAAGGTAGGGAGGGGATGTGGGTATGAAGCAAAGCAGTGATTCTTTTTCTTCATTTCTTCACCCTCTTTTTTCCCCTCAATGCATCTGTTCTTTTCCCTGTCTCTCTCCTGCCTCTGCATTCCCACTTTTAGCTGTTCTCTCCTCTTCTTGCATCCCCAGTTCCTACAGAAAAGACAGCTTTGTCCTTCAGTTTCCTTGCTCACCACCAGTCCCTGAACGTCATACGACCACCCCCGCACACATCACTGAATAACGTTTTCAAAGTACTACACACAGTAGGGCAAAGAGCGAGAACGAAGTGGGCTGGGGTTAAGACTGGGGAAAAACGTCTCCAGCAGTATCTGTAACACCCAAACTTCCAGCTGAGAAAGTGGCTGAGGCCTCTGGGGGAAAAGAAGCTGGAGGCCCAGAAATGCTAGAAGGAGTGGGGCAAAGAGGTGCTGCAGCGTGAGAGCGTCCCCGGGAGCTAGCCCGGCCTCCCCCAGGCTGAGGGCGGGCTGAGGCCCGTGGCGAGGACTGTTCGGACAGGACTACCCCTTCCCAGGCCTGGGGTGGCTCCTCTCTCTGCCTGGCCTTTGTCTCCACAGCCCAAGGCAGACGTGGACATCGAGGAAGGAAGCCGTGCTCCCCTTGGTGCGGCCGGGACCAGCTGAGTGCCCGATCCTTTCCACGGACACTCACCTTCCCCCGACTCTGCCACAGCTTTCTGCTGATTCTTAGCACTGCTGTCAAGTTATCCACTCTGCCTACACTTACGAGTCACCCTCAACTCAAGGCCTGGCCCTACAATAAAACTCTGTGCCTTAGCTTTCTCAATGGTAAAAGGATAATGACTGTAACTGTACATAATAACTGCAGGGTTAAGAGGACTACACAAACTCATACTTGTAAAGTGTTTAGAAGAGTGTTTGGCACATGAAAGTATGACAAAAGAATTGGTTAAATAAAATGAAAATAAAATAAATTATCTGTGAACACATATATCTGGATTCAAAGGACAGAAAGCTCTTCACGATGACAAAACAGACTTCAAACAGAAAAGAAGAGCAAATATATTGATTGTCACTATGGGTCACCAGGCCAGGAGGATTACCAAGAGGGATGGCCCAAGGAACCAGGCTTTATCTTCATGTTCTGTGTTAAACCACTGCCAGCCTGGTCCTGAGACACTCCGATAGCGAGGAAGGAATTAAATCTGTTGAAACCACACATTCCAAAATGGAAGTGTGAGAGTTCACACTTAGCCTGGGATATCCTGTATCTGACCACTCAGGACTGCAGTCATTTGCACTCTTTATGTATTATTTAGATAATATTATTTAAGAGGCTTCACTGTATACTCTTAAAAATGATAGCGTTTGAAGTTAAATGCTTCCAGGAAAAGGACTTTTTTCTTTTGGAGGTGGGGCTATAATGATATGAAAAGGACAGCTGCAGGTTGTAAAACTAAGGACAGAAAAGGGCAGAAAAAAAAAAAGATAGGGCAACATGGAAGGAAGGGGAGACAGTGATGAGAAATAAGGTCAGCTTCACGGAACAGGACTATCTCCCATGCTTGTAATGTGTGACTGAATAAATGTTATAATGACTCCAAAGCTTATTATAAACAGGGAACAAAATGCATTCCAAATATGGAGCTCCATATTTGAAAAGTGTAAAATTACCTCATGAACATAAAAGCTCTGGTTTTAATTTGATCTTCCCTATTTAAAAATTGCTTTTAAGACAGAAATATTTGAAAACAAAGTCTGCAGTCTCAAAGGTAAGTTACCCCAAATTGGCAATTCCATGATTTAATTTTTCTATCAACACTTAGCAAAAAGTGTAGCTACCTTTCCATGATCATTAGAAATATTAATTTAGAAACCTGTAAGACAGCTAACAGTATTAAAAATTTCCATAGATTGATTTCATAAATTTAATACTCAGAAATGTTTAAACATTTCAGCTGACGTTCTCTTGATGATAATAATAAAACATTAAGCTTTAGCAAAGAAATATATTTGACTTTTTTTAAACAAATACATCATTTATAATAAAACAAAATACTACTCAGAACAATTCAAGGAATACAATAAAAATAAATCCTTTGATTCCTTGTTTAATAAAAAGTATTATTAGCACTGATAGTCTTAATCTACAGAAATGGACTTGAAAGATTTTCAAAGTTTATTATGTTAAAAATATGTAGTGTAGCAGTGTTAAGCATCGCTAAATTTTAGCATTATACCTCGAAGAGTTCTAACTTCTGCCAGAAGGAAAAGTATGCCTCGACTAAGCAAGAAATTTCCATTACTCCTTTCTTAAGAAGTCACACCCCATACAACCAATGACAGGAAAACATTTCAATTCAAACCTCTGACACTCTCAAGCCTGAAGCAAAATTTAAAAAAAATACAAAAATAAAACACAACTCACATTTTCAGGGAAGAAAGGAAACTCTTGCTAAATAAGTGGCAATTATGCTGAAGAATTTATATGCTAAGCACGACTGAATGTAAAAACACCAGAGCAGTCAACCACAGCTTTAGCACTTTGAGTATGATTAACAGAATGAACTTTCAAAGGTCAATTAAATGTCAACACACTTTAAAAAGATACTCTAAGATTAAGTCTGGTCAGTGTATAACAGTACCTCACAACTTAGGGGTGCCCTTCTTAATTTACGGGCGATGTGCATGTGATATATGCACATACATGCAGACTTACACGTCACCAACCAGATTACTACAGAAAGTCATTGAGCATCTATCCTAGAGCTTGACTATGTTAATGTTTTTCAAGTTACGAAACGATTAAAAAGAAAACCGAACTCTATTTGTTATACAGCACTATCCAATGAAGATGAAATGCAAAATAAATCATAAACTTTAAGACTAAGGCATATCCAACAGCTTATCCTATTTATTCCATCAGAGGAAGTCACTCACGAGCTCACCCTTTATCGTCCCTAATATACCATCCTGCGAATTCTTCGCCCACTAACCTTCCCTGAGTGCTTGTGGTTAAAAAGCTTACCCCAAAAGCTACCTGGCATTCAAAAATTGCCCACTTCAGCATCTGCGGGACACAACAAGGCCTGAAGGCATCCAGCGCCCATTCCTGACATTTTCATCCAGAACTCAGTAAGAGCCCCCATCCCACGCCCGTAAGGAAGGCCAAGTTGTCACAGAACCTCAGAATGAGCAGGGATCGTCAACATCATCTGGCCCAAACCTCTCCACATTCACAGCTCAGGAAACATGCAACCATAAAGCTCCCAGGGCTCCTTACCAGAAGGCAAGTCCTGTCTTACTTTTAGTCCAGTGTTTCTTGTCTGTATCAGATCTATCACAGACTTGTTCTCCATTAGGACTTTGAGACCAGGTTATAACTGACCAAATAGCTGTGGCTACCATCGGAATTCAGAGGAAGATGGAATCTTTAAGACGTTAATGATCTGGGAAGGCTCCCAGGGGAGCTAGAAATTGAAGATGAGTAGGATGTTGCGGGTTGGAGAAGAGGCATCACTAAGGAGGGAAGCAGGGTGAGCTAAGGCACCCTGGTGAGTGAGGCCACCATGTAGAGTAGGATGGAGACCCTTGTTTTAGGAACAGGCGGAGGAGGGACAGACAAAAGTGATGAAAGGATTTCGACGTTAGAAAACTGACACGAAGACAGGAATGGAGGTGGGGAGAGAGAAAGATCTGAAGTGCCTCTTAGGGGTCTAGTAATATTAATAATATTTTAAAGGGCTGTTGTTAGGAACTAGTAAGCTGATGTGAGAGAAAGCACTTTGAAAAGTTGAAAAGCTCTAGAAAGTAAAGATGTTTTGAAAAGTCAGGGGACAAGAGCCTCTCTAATCATGGCCCCATGGCTTGACAGCATATGCTTCTCTGCAAAGGCAAACTTGGAGCTGTGTTCTGGATCTTCTCCTATGGGATCAGAGATAGAAATCTGTTCCTTCAATAATTCCAAAAGCTGGATCCCAAGGGGAGAGACAGCCTCCACCCTGACGTCCCTGTAGGCTGAGGCTCCCTGATACTAAAATCTGAGGCCAGGGTTACAATTTTGAGGCAGACAGCCGCGTGATCCATGTTTTTCCTCACTGAGTCAAAGCAGCATACAAAGTGCCCAGTAAAGTGGTACAAAAAGGGGGCAGGAGAAGAGACAGAGCCGGAGCGGCCAGGCTGTGAGCGGGCATCAGGGCCTGCACATCACCCTCCCCGGTCCCACTCTGACTACTCAGCAGGTGACCTTCCGTGTCCACTTCTCTGTGCTGACTTCCTCTCCTCTACAGCGATGCCCCAGGGCTAAAAAAAGGAATTCTGAAAAGTTACCATAATAAATTAAAAGGTGCGCATGTGGCGTAGATACTGAGTGACAGTTATTACTGTCACTAATTTGCGCCTTACAAAATTTATAATCTTACCTAATTCCCCAAACAACTCCCAGGAGGCAAGTACCATTATCCTCATTTTTCAAGTAAGGAAACCGAAGCTCACGGGGTCACCTAGGTAGTAAACGGCAAAGCCAGGATTTGAATCGGGTGTGCCGGACTCCGCCTACGCTTTGAACCTTCCTCCTAAACTCTTCCCCTTTTCCTTCAATAAACGTGAAAATCCTGGCTTCCGTGCCAGGGATTTTAGGGATACAGAAGTTACAGGAGCCGTGATACAGGCTTGTAGACAAAAGTTTTGACAACAGAGGGCAAAGGGTTGTCAGCCTCGGGACTAAAGTCTCCCCGGTGAGTGCGGCATTGTGTCCAGGGGACCGCTTTCCACTCGGCATTCTTGCGCTGATCTCTCCCAGGCCTCCTGTCCCTTGGGGTCCTTCCCCAATTATCTGCTTGAAACCTTATCTGGACAGTTGAAGAAGAGGCAGCTGGGACTGGGACCCCCGCAGATCTCACACAGGCTGGAGGAGGGGGAGGTCCCATAGCGGGAGGGGTCTCTAGGGCCTTGTGTCCCAAGACACCCTTAAGTCTGCTTGCAGTGCGTTTGCTCGCAGGAGCAGTTCCTGGGGGCTCTGTGGCCCCGGGGCCCCACTGAGAGATGAAGCCAGCAGGCCTAGGGCCGGAGGGGAAGTGATCAGGGCAGGGAGCAAGCCGGGAGCAAGCTGGTTCAATGTCCCTAGGGAAGAGCAACAGTCGCCACTAAACACTGGCAAGAAAACTAACACTAATCCTCAAAATTTAGTGTGATAAACTCTCTCTGGGAGGTTCCAGTTGAGAATACAGATTCCAGGTTCCACTCACAGACATTCTGGCTCTTCAAGGGTTGAAAGGTGCCTGGGAGTCTGAAGTTTTGCAAGAACTCCAGAAGGTCCTGATACGGGGGTCTAAGGATCTCAATCTCTGATACACAGCCCTGACCCCCTACAGGGCTGCCCAACCAACAAACCTGCTCTCAGGAGGATGCACGTTCTACAAAGACAGCTTGTTTCTTCATGCAACTGAACTGCCCTGAAAGGTTTACTTCATGCTATTTAAAAAATGAGTTTACAAAGCAGACAGCACTCAAGTGAAATATTCAGGACACGATTAGGGCATTTAGACATTCAGTCACAAGGCAAACAGCTACTGATTATTTAAGAAACACACTTTTTCACAGGTTTGTGTTCTTCAAAGACAGCTACGTCATAACATGTATTATGTTACATCAATATTGCTATCTCTCTCCTAGAAACCCTATCGATGTTCTTTGTCTCTTTCCAAATCTGTATCCTTGTTTTAAGCTCTACACTTTCCGGCTACATACTGGAATTAAGCTCAGTCTTTCTGCCAGATCTTTCTTTGATACCTTCTTTCTTTCCCCTAAAGCACGATAATACTTTTCTTTAAGGATGGGCAAGAAGAATTTTTAATTGTTTTTATCTGAGGGCCTGGCATTTTATTCAGCAAATATTTGTTGAGTATCGGCATTTATGCATTCACATTTAAAAAAAATCAACTTTTGTTATTATAAACTCCATGAGCAGAAAAAATGCCCAGCAGAGCACCTGGCCTCTAGAAGGCACTGCTTGAACGGTAAGAAAACTGGGGGAATTTATCACTGAGAGAACAAAATAATTTCTCCTGTATTCAGTACTGATAAGTCTACATTTCACAGTGGAAAGAATTCTGGTTAGGGAAAATGTTTGATTTCACTTTGTACGGAAAAAATGCAGGTTACCAAGATAACCGAAAGTTCACACTGCACTGTATCGCAACACAACCGGTCAAGACGTTATTTCAATACCATTGCCAGACCAAACCTTTAACATTAATCATTTATCAAAATTATACGTGCCACTAACACATCCTAACAAAGAAGATTATGTAAGTGAGCCGTTTTGGCGTCAGTGATACTGAACACAGCAGCTATTTTCAATCCTTCATTAAAATTAGATCAAGATGTACTTGCATTGTGTGTTACTGTTCCTGTAAGGAAGATTTACATTAGTTTAAGATTTACTTTGGTTGTAAGTGACAATTTCTTTTCCTTCTATATCAGAAACTAGAATTCGCTCCCCCTGGGACCCCACAGGGAAGTTTTCAGCAGCAAGAAGAAGCAATACACGAAAACAACACAAAGCAGCTGTCCTGTTGACTCTCTCCCATGTATAACCGAAGCCCTGGCTTCCCCCTAAACTGAGTCCGGAGGGCATGAAGGGGCTGCTGGGGCACCTGCCACTTCATCTTGAGCCTGGCTCTGTACCCAGCCTGGCCCTACAACTTCTAGTGGTGCCGCCAAGCTGGCCAAGTCGTAAGGCGCTTTAAATAGAAGTGATGGGTAATGGATTTTTCACTGAGAGCGACCTTCACATATGGATGTCTGAAAACATGCGGCTGACAAGTTCCTTCTCGGGGGGCTGAAGGGTGGCTCCGGACGCACCTCAAGGTCCCCCGCCCGGCGCTTCGTGATCTGGCCCCGCGCGCTGAGGCCCAGGAAGAACCGCGAACCGAGCCCGGTTCGGAATCGGGAGGGCGCGATGGTCGCGCAGCTGCAGCCCCTGCAGGGGATGCGGGTGCGAAGTCGCTCGTCCCGGGTCGGGCCTGCCCTTCCCGGGCGGGGGCGCCACCTTCCACTCCGCCCTGGCCCCGGACCCCCGCCCCGCGATCCCCCGGGCGCGGCCCCCGCCCCCCACCCCTTCCTCGCCCCCTCCCGGCCCCCGCGGCCCGAAGCCAACTCACCGCGGTCCCGCCGACGACGCGCCCCGGAGTCCCCGCTGGTCGGGCCCCCAGCGGACGCGCCGCAAACTTTTCCCGGCCCCGCTGCCGCGGACGACAAGCTCCCGGGCGGGCGCGGTGCGGCGGGGGTGGCGGGGCCGTCGGGTAGGGACCGGTTGGCGGGCGGGCGCGGCTGGGAGGCGCAGTCGTCCCGCACCGGCCGCCCGCGCGTTCTTTGTGTCCCGCGCAGCCCGCCGCCCCCTGACAGCTGACGGGCCGCGGCGCCGGGTGCGCGGCCCCGCCGAGGAGGACGAGGAGCGCTGACAGACGCCGTCCCGGAGCGGCCGCCCCGTGGGACCCGGCACTGCCCGGGAGCGGCCGCCCCCCCCCCGCCGGCACGGGCCCCCTCAGGCCCCGCGGCGCCCGGCCCTCCGCCTCCTGCGACGCCCGCGCCGGCCGCGCCGCCCGCGCCGGCCGCAACCCGGGTCGGGCGCCCGCTCCGCTCGGCTCCGCCGCCGGCGCGCTCCGTCAGGACCCGGGCCCGCCCCGCCCCTACCCCGCCCCCAGCCCGCTCCCTCCAATGAGCGCGGCCTGAAGTGGGCGGTTTCGCCCAATCGGGCGCCGGGAAGCGCGGCCCGTCCCCGGAGGGGAGCCAATAGAAGGCGACTCCGGCAACACACCCGCCCTGATCCCCGGGAGCCTAGCGCTCCGAGCGCAGCTGGGGGACCGGACCGCGTCCGGAGCGAGTGGGTCCGGCCGGGCGGAGCAGCCGAGCGCGGATCTGTTGGGGTACTACAGGACTGTACTGTAATATAAGGTGTAGACGAAAGTGGGGACGCTAGACGCCCCTCCTTGTAGGTCATCTGACTTCCCACCCCGAACTTACACTCATTTTCTGGCGAAAGTTTACGCAGGAGAGAAAGCTGCACAAACACGCTGCAGCTGGTGACTGTCCAAGTTCAGGCCTTTCCTTCCCTTTAGGGCTTTGCTCTAAGGGGCCCACCGGGCAGCGCTCGAGGTGCTGCATCGCAGTCCTGAGCTCTTGTTTGTGTCCTTAATAAAATCGCCAGGACGCCAGGGATCTGCAGCGGGGCGTCATTTTCTATCCTGCTCCAAAACGCACGCGCTCATGGCACTGCCAGCTCTTTTTCCTTTCTAAAAGAAAATTGCAATGAAAAATAATATAGGAGTTTTGTATACAAGTCGTCTTTACTGTGAGCTTTATTTCTGTAAGAAAGTCACACTATCTTCAATGGAGGTTAAATGATATAGCTGAATAGAATATTATATGTGTATATATATATATATATATATAAAATATTAACACAGAGGTACAGGAGAGACCTGAGTAAACCACGGTTTACAAAAGACTGGAGCTGGTAATCATAAAACCTTGCAAATAATAGGCACTGTATTGTTGTTTATTTGCTGTGAATAAGATTACCCATTTGTTGTTGGTCATATAATGTTTGTAAACTTTATTGAGCTCTTTACTGAAAGTGTACCACGCATGATGAAAACAGTGCTGGTAACACATATTTGCAAATGTTAAAATCTAATCACATTTATTTGTACTTCAAATAGCTGTCATGTTCAGTTTATTTATTCTGGCAATAAACTTTGCATCTAAACATTTTTGTACAGATGTGACCTGTTCCTTCTGCATAAATTATTTTGGTGACCAGATTTCTTTTTTAAATGATGATATGTGCGATGAACCAACAGAAGAAAGAGATAGTTGGAGAGGAGAGAGAGAGAGAGAGAGAGAGAGAGAGAGAGAGAGAGAGAGATCAAACCGGTAAAGAATGGCTTATGTTACCATCTTGCTTTTATGATTGCATCTTACCATACCTTATTAGCTTCGAGGGATAGCATGGACCCAAGACTAAGATTGTCAGATGATTCAGCTTCTGGATTGACCCTGAGCAAATCTCTTAATGACTAACTCTGTTATGAAAGGTCAGTATTCTGGACTCTGCCTGCCTCATGGAGAGGCTGCGAGATCCAACCAAGGTAGCATTTTGTCAACAGTGTGTTTTCTGTAGGATGTTGTACCAAGTGCATGGCAGCCTTAAATGTGCTAGTCTCCTTCTCTGCTTTTCTACAAGCAAGTGTCAAGGTACTTGCCCAATAGCAGTCTATTAATATTTTCTCTGACACATTTTTTCAATCGAAATATTTTTTGATCCCAACAGGTTTTTTTTAACTTTTTATTTTATATTGGGCGTAGTTGATTAACAATGTTGTGATAGTTTCAGGTGTACAACAAAGTGATTCAGTTAGTTATACATATACATATGTCTATTCTTTTAAACCCATCAGTTTGCCTTCAAACTGGATGTGAATGAAATTCCTGCCTCTTGATTGTAGAACAAAGTAGTACTTCCAGTGTTTTTCCTCCCTCCCTTCCTTCCTTCCTTCCTTCCTTCCTTTCTTTCTTTCTTTCTTCTCTCTTTTTTCATGGAGAAGGTGTTAGGAGAAAATTTTAATGTATCCTATGACTGCCAGTGTGCATAATTTTATTCAATACATGGAAGTTGTTAATGGCTGGGTCAAATTTATACCCATATAAATCAAATAACTTTTCAGGCATTTATTAGGGATTCACTTAAGGCATTTTTGCTAAATTTTCAAAGAGGAAATCAAATGCGTATTTTTAGAGATATTTCCATGTGTCATAATGTAATTTGTTTACTTTGTTCCAAAATATGCAGTCTAGTACAGAAGTTTAATTATTACTTCAAACAAATGTACATATGGTAACACTACAATGTGAAATTTGCTAAATTTAATTGAACCAGCAGTTGTTATTTTCAACTAATTAACTGCACAGATTTAATTTTCTGATTGAAAATCATGGAAGAATTGATGAATATGAATCCAATAGGCTTGACATAGTAAGTGTAACTCAAAACCAGTATTTGGTAATAGCAATATATTACAGGGAATGAGTATTTTATCAATTCTCTACATAATATTCATGACTCTACCATGGTAATATTTCATTCACTAATGTTTAGAAAATTTTCCTCAGTCAGTTGTCCAATATAGAACAGGAGAGCTGTCACTGATTTAGACAGCTATCTGGTTTAACACATATTTAAATGTTTACTAGAGAAGCTGTGACTTTGGGGGGTCATTTAACATTTGTAAAGATAATTTTTTTAATACACAGACATTAGGTCTTTTATAAGTTGCATCGCATGATCAGTGGTAATATGACCAATGACAATATTATTTTCTCTGGATTTTCACATTTAAGATACTGTCATCTTAATATCGTTGCATCAATGAGTATAACAAATAACCAGATTCCCGTCTTCTGGATTCTGATCATTGATTTGCCTCTGGATTTCTGTGTGTCTTGGACAAATCAGATTCCCACGTGACTTCTGTTCAATTCACTGAATCCCATTAACTGGTTTGAAAATGTTGTTATTAGGAATGGTGAAATAACATCTATAGAGAGAGAATAGAAAAATAATTTGCTCATTTTCCTTTCTATTTTGGACACGGATGGGGGGACCACCATCCTTTTGTGAACCACAACATCAGATGCCTTTAACTCCCTTTTTACAAAACTTACATTTTTCTTATTTCTCGAACCTGACCCTGGTGTGTTTCCTTGTTGTGGGATACATTTACGGCAAGGATCTTTTATAAACATATGGAGGAACAGAGAGGAAATTCCAGAAAACACTGGTGATGGGCACACTAGACTTCCCTCCCCGTTTTCTGTTGGGCCTCAGTCCCTAAGGAAATTTTTTTTAGAGTTTAGTATTAGGAGAGATTTATTTTTCCTCTGAATTAAATCTTTTTAACTTCTCCTTCTTATTTGAACCATCAGGATGCTCGGAACTAAATTTACAGCTCAATTTAGGAAAGTAGTATGGCCTACTTCATTATGGTTTTTCCTTTATAAACATAATATTTACCTTGTCTTGGTTTATTATTTTTCACCCTGTACATTAATAGCTTATATTTGTATGTATGTGTTTTATTTAAGCTATCTAAAATACTTTCTGAAATGAGATGAAGTATAAATGCATTATAACATGTTTTGAGCCCCACATAAACCCTGGGTCTCATGAGCTGACCTCACTTAAGCAGAATATATGGTGAGGACAAGGAGATTCTGTGGTCCCTTCACAGAGGAAGCAGAATCTGACTCACCAGGTATCACATCTCAAAACCTTTTTCAGAGAGGCAGAAAAATATAGCGGGACAAGACAGGAAAAATTTATTACACTTAGTTTTAAAAGTTAAAGTTATAGGAATCACCCATTTATGGATGTTTTCTGCAAAATCAAGGGTTTAATTAAAAAATAGAATATTTGACTTAAATATAAACTGAAACGCATATTATAAATTATGCTCAAATCATGGTCACTTCCCGTGTTACCCATCAGTAGCCTTTATGCTTAAGACAATAACCCTTAGAATACGTTTCAAACGCAATAAACCTTTCCACTAGGATTAGTATACACCTATTTCCTTCAATTTTTGTAGTTTCTTTTAGAAAATAAACAAGGCATCCCCTTGTTTTCCAATAATATTCTATGATGGTTTTATTTTCAAAAGGTTTTCCTAGTAAGATATTGTCTTAGAACCATTGCAGAACTTCATCTTATCACTTTGTTTTGTTTCATGAGCTATATTTTAATTAACTCTAACTTGCAGGTTAAAGGACACACATCTTTTTGAAATCGACTGATTTACACAAAGTCGATGGTAGCACCCTCTTTCCTGCCCAGCAGGTCGACACGTAGGAGGCGCTCAATGAAGAAAACGCAACTCAGCCTGACTTAAATATAAAAACACTTTTATTAGCTCGCATAATTAAGTGTACTTTACAACCGTGACAAAATAAACGTACAGCTCGCTGACAGGAGGTGGAAGATGAGAGAAGGGAAAAAAAGTGGGGAGATGGGTAGGTGGGTAAATGCTTTAACAGCCTTATTTTCCCCAGATGGGTATCAAGAAACTGACTAAAATTTACTGGACGAGAAACAGCAGTGTCAGTAGATATTTCTAAATTACAAGAAACAAAACTTAAAATAAGAATGGAATTATCCAAGAGGTATTGAGGAAAGGACTAGAGTAAAGGAACTAAAATCTCATTTTATACAACCAAGGGTCAAGCACACAGAAAGACATAAAAGGCAAATAATACATATATTATTTCATTCTTTAAATTTCATATTTTTTTCAAATAAGGTTATTATTCTGTTTACCAAAAGCAGACATGCTTGAAAGACTTCTTCTTTTGGTTGGTGTTGCCATTGGGTGTTGACCTTGGTTGTGAGGAGGAATATTGTCTTATTTGATTTTTTTTTTTAAGTGTGAATAGTGTTTCTTTTTTAAAAAAATAATTTTTATTGGAATATAGTTGATTTACAATATTGTGTTAGTTCCAGGTATACAGCAAAATGAATCAGTTATACATACACATATATCCACTCATTTTTAGATTCTTTTCCTATGTAGGTCATTACAGAGTGTTGAGTAGAGTTCCCTGTGCTAAACAGCAGGTCCTTGTTGATTATTTTCTACACAGTAGTGTGTATATGTTTATCCCAAACTCCTAATTTATGCCTCCCTTTCCCTTTTGGTACCCATAAGCTTGTTTTCTACATCTGTGACTCTATTTCTGTTTCGTAAATAAGTTCATTTGTACCATTTTTTTAAATGAAAATTTTCAATGTTGCAGAAAAGGCTTAGCATGAAATGTATTAAAAAATAAATGGAGGGAATCAATATATGTTGGGAAACCACAGTTGTAAAGTACTTGGGGTAGGATAAATACCGGGTTTAGGAGCCCAGGGTGCTTAACTACAAGCATTAATCAGGAATGTATTAATATATGGTAGTTTTAAGAAAGCAAATATAATGGATACATCATGAAAACATACTATGTTTTCTTCACAAGAGATTCATAATGTAGCAGATTATCTTTTTTTGTGTTTGAGAACAACTGTGCCGCTGGAGCCCACAGACTGGGTACGGGAGGGAGTTTGTTAAATGCCTGTTTGTTTTTTGATGAAGTAATTGCATGGTTTGAAACCATTTGACTCAGCACACAGGAAGACTCAATAGAAAATGTGTTCAATTGTGAGCTCCGTAGCTTGAGAAATGAATGAAAATTATGCAGAAGATTCCGTGGAAAGTTACAGAAGGAATTCGAAATCTGGAACATAGAATAATTGAGGAATTGACGTTTCTGAGTTTCAGGGGGTTCCAGAGTTTTCAGATATAATTCATTGCTAATTTTCTGTGCCAGTGAAGGAGAATATCAGAGCCATTGTGAGATGCTCCAGGGGGGTCTCTTAGAATCAGTTCATCTTGGATAAGAGGAAATCAATCTGCTGGACTGGCAGTCTGCATTGTAAATATTCAAAGGCAAGAAAAAAAATCGTTACCAGAAACCATAGAGGAAGAAAATATGTGTGTGTGTGTGTGTGTGTGTGTGTGTGTGTGAGGGACTAAGCTGAATAAATGTTTGGATCACCAAATATTTGGATCATCTGCCAGTTCATAAGGAGCAGGATAAATCTAAAAAGCAAGTTCAGAAAACATTAAAGAATCATGATGGGAGTAAAAATTACTGTCAGTGTAATGCTTTTAAATTCTAATATGTAAACTTTTATTTTATAATGTGCTGTGCCATTTGGAGAGAATATTTGTGGAAACTACCTGACCTCTAACCAAAGCATTGTCTTGTCGGTGGCATCTTTCCAAAGTTGTCTGAAAATAAATACCAAATTGTCTGAAAGTAAAGGTTGAATTTTCATTTTTTTTTTCCATTTGGAAAGAAGCTTCACATATGTAATGTCATTAAATCCTCATAACTTTCCCTCCAGATGAGGAGAAGACAGCCTGGTGTAGTATTTGTGTTCAAAGACATTTTTTTTTTTTTTTTTTTTTTTTTTTGCGGTACGCGGGCCTCTCACTGTTGTGGCCCCTCCCGTTGCGGAGCACAGGCTCCGGACGCGCAGGCTCAGCGGCCATGGCTCACGGGACCAGCCGCTCCGCGGCACGTGGGATCTTCCCGGACCGGGGCACGAACCCGTGTCCCCTGAATCGGCAGGCGGACTCTCAACCACTGCGCCACCAGGGAAGCCCCCAAAGACATTTTTGAGCTCTGCTATTTCCATGGGTCTCAATGAGGCCACTAATTCCTCTGGACCTATACAGAGGACGATAATAATAATAGATGCTCTATCTCTTTCCCTGTATTGTTTTGAGAGTGGAAGAGGCCAATTTGTTTGAACATGCTATGCAGACCATTATGTGGGTCACCAATGTTCTTTTTTTTTTAATCCAAAAGAATTTTAATGTGAGGGACCATGAAAGAGCGAATCCTTAAGGGTCCAATACCATCAGAGTCGCTAATGTTCTTCTTGGCATCTCCCACTTTATGGAGAATGGAGAGGAGAGACAGATAAGGTTGGATCCATGGCCCCAGTGCCCAGGCCTCCTAATTAATCACAAGCACTCACAAGACCTGGAGGGTCACAGGAAGCCAGGGCCGTGGGTAAAGAACCCTGTGTAGAAAACGGGTTTTTCCTTGCTCCTGGGAGAAAAGAAAGGGTGCAGAGAACCAGGGAGATGGTGTGAACTGGGAACTACAAAAGATGAACGAGTTCCTGAAGATTTCAAGACTGGGGGACCCAGGTCCCTTCTGTCCTCCAGCGACAGGATTTCTAAGGTTAAAGGGTAAATGTTCAGTGACATCTTCTAAACACATAAACAGCTTTGTTATTGTTGTTGTAACTTGTTTGTTTTGTTTCAATGGATCCCCGTAGAGCAAAGGAAAATAAGAGGTGACCATGAAAATGTAAGACTCTCTTTTTCTTCCCCCAAAATTTTCAGAAAAATTGGCAGGGCTTTGGACATCTGTATCTAGATGACACATAGAATAGAATGAAAAAAAAAAGACAAGCCCTAATTGTATCTGAGGGCCCACTTCCGACTTACTACTGCTAAAGCCTATGGGGTAGAGAAACAGAAAGGAAAGTTGTAGCATGTGAAGATTATTGCTGAAAGTAGGTAATCCAAAGTTGTGTGCTTTGAAAGCTGAGTATATTTATCATGCAAATTTTTCCCTTAACATCAAGTAAACATTGTGTTTAATTTACAGAGGGGGATATAAATTGCAATCTGTTAAGGATACAGTATAGGATATATTTATATGCGTAAAATGCAATCTAGAATGATCAACACGTACGTGATCCTGTTATGTTGGATTATAGTGATATACATACTTTTCTGTATTTTCTGAAAATTTTCCAATAAACATGTTTCAATTAAAATCCTAAAAATCTCTTTAAAAGGTATGTCACTGATACAGAAACTCTCACTTCTCCACTGCTACATTAGTTATGAAGTTTATGAATAAAAAAGTATGTGTTATATGAATTCTCTTAAATTATCATCTTCTTATTGAAAAATCTCTTTATTTGGACTTTTGAAACAACAGTTTGAATATTCATTATTTAGATGACTTTTATGACCAAGTCAAAACAAGGAAATAATATAAAGAGAAATGAAACAAATTTTCAGTGCGACAGTTACCTCTAAAATCTAAATTTCAGTTTTTTGGTCAGCTGCTTTGCTTTGAAGGATATGGAAAATCTTACTTGCTTATTCACTTTAGGTAGACTATTTAAGGATAACAAAATACAGAGTAGCAAGTAGTCCCAACATTTGAAAGACAGGAATTTTCACTTTTTGAAGATTTTGTGGTATATAAAGAAGATAGGTAATACAGCTCTCTGTGGGTGATATAACTTAGAGCAGAATTCTCAACGAGGGAAGACTTTGCCCCCCAAGGGACTTTGGCAATGTCTGCAGACATTTATGGTGGTTACAACTCGGGGAGGTGTTACTGCCATCTACTGGTTAAAGGCCCGGGATGCTGCTATACTTGCTACAGTGTACCTACGGGACACCCCCCTCATCCCCCATAAAAGATCAGCCCAAAATGTCACCAGTGCACAGCCTGAGAATTCCTACTTTGGACTCCTTTTTATTTACATAGGAACAAAATGGCACCATCAACTTAAAAACTTTAAAAAAGAAAACAATCCTTGTTTATATGTTTTCTTTCAAGCAATGGAAAATAGAAGTGATTTTTCCTTCCCCAAAAGTCAAAAGTAGAAATATTTCCAGTTCATTTTTGTGTTATAATATAATATTTAAAAATTAAGGATCCTAAGGTAGCTTTTTACAGGGTTTGAGAAAGCAGAATTGAAATGATCTAGCTCAGGAAAAACAAATGTGTTCCAGCAAGTTAGTTGAGAAAGGCTTTTTTTGTTTGTTTGTTTTTAAACATTCCTCAAAAGAATATTTTAGGTAGTAATTCAAAACAGTTGGGAATGGGAATCCAATGATATGTCAAGAACATACATTAATAATGATTGCTCTTCTCCGAAGAAATAAATGAAAACACAAAATGCACTCTGACGATGTTTTATGTGCCCTTCAGGACCATGAGTTATTAGGAAGGCAGTTCTGGGACCATATCCATGGATGCAGGGCAGAAGCCTTCCTCCCCGCCATCCCAGCGCGAGATTTGTATTTTCCTAGGAAGATTCTTGGGTTAAGAAAACAACAACAATAACAGGAAATGTGGCCACACTTTGTATTGTGTTAACCCCACAACCCTGAAACATTTCTTTTAGGGCATTTAAAAATATGCTTTTAGCTGGTTAGAGCATGAAGTCCAGTGAAGGTCACTGTGTGCTTTTTTATTTTTCTCCCTAGAGAGGGCATTAACTTGGTTCCCTGTAAATAAGAATGAAGAGTGTTAGCTAAAGTATACCCATCTGTTCTTTACTACTTACACCTTTCCTCAAAGAACAGGGTATGTTTTCACACAGGGTGAAGTGATATGTCATGATTATATTTTGGTTTAGTTTTAAATTAAATATTTATGCTTCAAGAGCCACAAAATTGTCTTTGGCAGGTTAGATGAAGACATGTTGAAGATCAAGTTACTTCACGCTGTCAGAGGCTCTCTTTCTAGTAAGGGATAGAATTGATTCTAGGATGTTAATTAGAAAGGCATAAATCCTGTTCTGTAAATATGTGTTATACATTTTAATTGGTGTAGGGATCAGGAGGGAAAGAGGATTACAGGATTACTTTGTAAATGTACTTCTTTATTTTACAATATTGTTTGTTAACAATAATTTCTTCCTGCTCATAAAAATAATACCTGCTCACTATTTCAAATTTGGAAGATTCAGGAAAGTGTAAAAAGAAAAGATATCCCAGAAGCCACAACTTCTAACACAGGACAACTTCCTTCTGGTTCTTCCGTGAAATGGAGGTCACTGTGCCCAAGGCTGCCTCTGCTTCCAACATAGACTGACAAGTTACACACCTCACCAGACTTCTTCCAAACAAGGTTATGGTGTCTCTATCGTGTATTTTATTTTTTTAATTAATTCATTTTTTTAAATAAATTTAATTAATTAATTAATTTTTGGCTGCGTTGGGCCTTTGTTGCTGCACGCGGGCTTTCTCTAGTTGCAGTGAGCAGGGGCTACTCTTCGTTGCAGTGCGTGGGCTTCTCATTGCGGTGGCTTCCCTTGTTGTGGAGCACGGGCTCTAGGCGTGTGGGCTTCAGTAGTTGTGGCACGTGGGCTCAGTAGTTGTGGCTTATGAGCTCTAGAACGCAGGCTCAGTAGTTGTGGCGCACGGGCTTAGTTGCTCCGCGTCATGTGGGATCTTCCTGGACCAGGGCTCAAACCTGTGCCCCCTGCATTGGCAGGAGGATTCTTAACCACTGCGCCACTAAGGAAGCCTTCTATTGTGTATTTTAAATGGCCACACCTAACGCAATTCTGTAAGTGGTTCTGCTTTTTTCTCCTCCGTGACACAAACAGGTGAGTTCTGATGTGCCCATAACTAAGAAAGGCTCTGGTTTATGCCAATTTCCCAGTCCTTTGGCATTGTTCTGTCTTTAATTCCCACTCATACAGTGTATTGTGATACCAGCAAGAGTAACATTGCAGAGATAATGACTGGACTCTAATTCATCAGCTACTGTTTAAACTTTCGTACTTCTAATACTTGTAGTAACAAACCGTGACACCCTTCACAACTGATGATGGATACTTTATGACATCTCACATGATTAACACTAAATTCAACTAAAGACAAGTTAATTCAGCAATGAAGGTCCTCAAAAGTTCCCTAATTATTTTTGTAACACAAATGGCTAAAAGTAGAGCTATTAAATCTAAGGACATTATTTCTTGATTTAGATCATCAAAATTACTTTCCAGAAAAGTTGTTCCAATGTCTATTCTCACATTCAACAATACTGGACTTTACAATTAACCTTCACTTATTTGATAACTAAAAAATAGCCTTTAAAATAAAAGTATCTGAAATTGAGTAATATTTTCACTCATGTTTAATTTTTCTTTTTTTCCTTCCCTTTTCTTCCTTCCCTCTTCTTCTTCCCCTCTCCCTCTCTTCCTTCTTTTTTTTCTTTCCTGGAGTAGATACTTTACAGTCTTTGCCAATTTTTTAAAGTTTTTAAGGTTAACATGAGCTCTTTCTATATTAACTATATTAAACTTCTGGATATACATTTGTGTCAAGTATTTTTCCCAGTTGTGTGCTTTTAAAATTATGTTTATTTTTTTCATGATGATGGCGGTTTCATTTCAGTTTTTGATGCTCTTTCTTATTGTAGGGAAATTTCTAACTTTATTCTCCATAATCAAATGTATACTACTTTTTATATGATTTTTTTCAGTGCTTTTACTAGTTAGAAAACACTTTCCCATCCTGAGATCTGGTAAGTGCCCACATTTTCTTCTAGATTTGTGTATGTCTTCAGTTTTTTACATTAAAATATTTAATCAGTCTACAGTTTATTTTGTTTTATGGTTCAAAGTGAGAACCTAACTTTATTTTATTTCAGTTTGTTAAATAATTGTCACACTCAATGAATCCTCTTTAATGTCTTCATGAACTTATGATGTCACCCTTATCTCACACAGGGTTTCTTTATTCTTGTCATTATTTTATTTTTTAATCTACGAGAGTTGGCTGGTTGTCTGTCTATTGATATTTAATTCCATTGTTATACTTATTTTCACATCCCACTACAATCTAGTGGGACAAACTTTCTCCATTAAACTCTTTTTTTAGTTTCTCCCTCTTATTTCTGATAAACTTTGGAACTACTCTGAAAAGATACTCTTTCTGACTGGTACTCCAAGAATGTTTATTGGAATTTTGATGGATTACATTAAACATATTTTCTCCCCATTCAGTCACAGGGTGTGCTCTTCTATTATGAAAGTCTTTTTATTCTTTTCATACCCTCTTGTAATTTTCACTATACAGGTCCTATACAATTCTTTTTTTAAGATTATTTTTTGTAATTGTGTATTATGATATTTGGTTATTATTGTGAACAAGATATTTTTCTTTATATTTTGATTGTATATTATTAACGCAAGGAATATGATTGATTTTGTATATTTATTTTGCATTTGATCACTTTACTGAAGTATGTTATTTGATCCAATACTTCTTTCAGCTGATTCCCTTAGATTACTTAGGTAATCATATTACCTGTAAATAAATGTATCTGTTTCCCAATTTTTTAAAATTGACAAATACGCCTTATGTTTATGCTTTTTGTTTGTTTTGGCTATCATTTCTAGAACAGTTGGAAAGATGGTGGTAATAATAGATATTCTTGACTTGTTTATGATTCCACCTGTGTGTTGTTATAAAATATGGTGTTGGCTGTATGTTAAAGATAATTATTCTTTATTATGTCTATGAATTATCACTTTATTCTGACCTTATTAAGCAAGTTTCAAAACCCAAAAGAGTTCATTAAATTTTATCAAATTATTTTCCAGATCTATTGCGATGTTTATTTTGCAACCTATTGATGTGATCTATTCATTCGGAATTATATTCATGCATTCCTAGGACAATCCTCAAATATTCAGGGTTTTAAAATATAATCTGAATTAAGTATGCTAATCTTTTATCAAACTTTTGCGTCTATACTAAGCATTTTTAGGTTTTGCTATAAAGGTCATCCTGGCTTTGTAAAATGAGTTAGAACATTTTTCCTACTTTAAAAAAAAATGTGGATAAGAAGAGTATACATCGCAGGAGTAATTTATTTCTAATGTTGAAAAGTAACCATTGATAAAACTCCTGACTCTGCAGCTGCCTTGAAGGTAGTTGCTGAACGCGTTTTCAATTTCAATTCTTTAATAGATAGTGGTCTTTTTAGGTTCGGCTCACAATCATTTTCCTTCATTACCTTTGAATTCTCATCATTAAGATTTTCAGCTTTACTAAGCTAATTCATTTATGCTGGGCTTCCCTGTTGGCTCAGTGGTTGAGAGTCTGCCTGCCGATGCAGGGGACGCGGGTTCACGCCCCGGTCCGGGAAGATCCCACGTGCCGCGGAGCGGCTGGGCCCGTGAGCCATGGCCGCTGAGCCTGCGCGCCCGGAGCCTGTGCTCCAAAACGGGAGAGGCCACAACAGTGAGAGGCCCGCGTACCGCAAAAAAAAAAAAAAAAAAAAAAAAAAAAAAAAAATTACATTTATGCTAATACTTTTAAAATCATGTTTTAAAATTATCCTTGGATCTGTTATAAGTTCTTTAAATATTATATATTCTTCCTTCTGATTTTATTTGTACATTCGTTTTTTCTTTTTTTTTTTTTTTTGCGGTACGCGGGCCTCTCGTTGTGGCCTCTCCCATTGTGGAGCACAGGCTCCGGACATGCAGGCTCAATGGCCATGGCTCACGGGCCCAGCCGCTCCACGGCATGTGGGATCTTCCCGGACCGGGACACGAACCCGTGTCCCCTGCATCGGCAGGCGGACTCTCAACCACTGCACCACCAGGGAAGCCCCATTCATTTATTCTTGATTAGATTTGTTAGCACTTTCAGATTGTTGTTCGTTCTTGTTCTTTAGGAGTTCAGTACTGTAGTTTATATGACAGATTTACTGTTTTTCTATTTTCTCATGCATTAATTTATACATTTGTTTAATTTCTTACACCATTTTGTTTTAATTTCTTGAATTGAAGTTACATTCAATTTTATTAATGTTTTTTTGTTTTAGTTAGAACATAAAGTACTTCAGGCCACATATTTGCCTTTGGACACTTTCTATAATGTTTGATAAGGCATAGTTATATTTTCACTATTTTAAACAGTTTGTAAATTTACCTTTAATTTTTCTTTCCTAAATAGCACTTTAGGAAGGCATTTGAGACTTGCAGAGTGTTTGAGTTTTTGATTGTTTATATTTTAAAAAATATATTGTTTTATTGCATTGTGGTTGGAGAATGTAGCCTCCATAATTTCTGATCTGGGTGGCTATGGAACATTTTCTTTGTGGCAGTATTTGTTGTATTTTTATTAAAGTTATATTGTCTTGAAAATAATATACATGTATATTTATATTTTTCTCTTCTTAGGATTCTCTAAAAAGCAACTTAACTTTACACCACAGAAAACCAGAAAAAGAAGAACAAACAAAACCCAAAGTCAGGAGAAGGAAGGAAATAACAAATATTAGAGCAGAAATAAATGACATGTGACTAAAAAGACAATAGAAAAGATCAACGAAACTAAAGCTGGTTCTTTGAAAGATAAATAAAATTGACAAATCTTTATCTAGACTCACCGAGAAAATAAGAGAGAAAACTGAAATTAATACAATCAAAAATCAAAGAGGAGGTATTACAACTGATACCACAAAAGCACAAAGGATCAAAAGAGACTAATATGAACAATTATATTAACGAATTGGACAATCTACCTATGTTTCTAGGATAAATTTCTAGAATCATACAACCAACCAAGACTGAATCATGATGAAATAGAAAATATGAACAGAGCAGTTACTACTAAGGAGACTGAATCAGTTATCAAACACCTCTCAACAAACAAAAATCCAGGGCCAGATGGCTTTACTGGTGAATTCTATCAACATTCCAAGAAGAATTAATACCAGTCCTTCTCAAATTCTTCCAAAAAATAGAAAAGGAGAGATCTCTTCCAAACTCATTTTACAAGGCCAGCATTACCCTGATACCAATATCAGACAAGGAAGGCACAGGAAAAGAAATATGCAGGCCAATATACCTGATGAACATAGATGCAAAAATCCTCAACAAAATATTAATAAACGGAATTCAACAATATCTTAACAGTATTATACACTGTGATAAACACCATGATCAAGTGGGATTTATCCCAAGGATGCAAGGATGGTTCAACATCTGAAAATCAGTCAGTGTGATACAACAATTAACAAAATGAAGGATAAAAATAATATGATCATCTCAATAGATGCAGAAAAACATTTGACAAAAGTCAACATCCATTTATGATAAAAACTCTCAACAAAGCATATATAAAAGGAATGTACTTCTACATAATAAAGACCATATTTGAGAAACCCACAGCTAACATTATATTCAACAGTGAAAAAATGAAAGATTTTCCACTAAGATCAGGAACAAGAGAAGGATGTCCACTCTTGCCACTTTTATTCACCATAGTATTGTAAGTTTTAGGCAGAGCAATTAGGCACAAAAAAGAAATAAGACATCCAAATTAGAAAGGAGGAAGTAAAACTGTCACTATATGTAGATGACATGACATTATATACAGAAAACCTTAAAGACTACATTAAAAAACTGTTAGAACTAATATGAATTCAGCAAAGTTGCAGGATACAAAATCAATATGCAAAAATCTCTTGCATTATTACACATGAATAATGAACTATCACAAAGAGAAATTAAGTAAACAGTCCCACTTAGAATTTCATCAAAAAGAAGAAAATAGGAATAAATTTAACCAACGAGGTGAAAGACATCTACGTTGAAAACTATAAGACATTAATGAAAGAAATTGAAGAAGACATAAAGAATTGGATTTTTTTGTGCTCATGGATAAGAAGAATTAATATTTTTAAAATGTCTATACGATCCAAGCAATCTACAGATTCAGTGAAATCCCTGTCAAAATACCAATGGCATTTTTTACAGAAATAGAACAAGCAATTCTAATATTTGTATAGAATCATAAAAGACCCTAAATAGCCAAACCAATCTTGAGGAAGAAGAGAAAGCTGGAGGCATTATGTGCCCTGATTTCAAATTATATTACAAAGCTATAGTAATTAAGTCAGTATTGTATTGGCATAAAACAGACACATAGATCAATGGAACTGAACAAATAACCCAGAAATAAACCCACATATATAGTTGATTAATTTACTACAAAGAAGTCAGGAATATAAAATGGGGAAAGGAGAGTCTCTCTCTCTCTCTCTCTCTCTCTCTTTTTTTTTTCTTTAGCAAGAAATAAACCTGATTGTTAAAAAATGGACAGAAGATCTGAATAGACAGTTTTCTGAGGAAGACATGCAGATGGCCACAGGTGCATGAAAAGTTGCTCAACATCACTAATAATCAGGGAAATGCACATAGAAACCACTATGAGATATCAGCACACACCTATTACAATGGCTATTATCAAAAAGACTAGAAATAAAAATGTAGGTGAGGATGTGGAGGAAAAAGAACCCTCCTACACTGTTGGTGGGAATGTAAATTGGTGTAGCCACTATGGAAAACCGTATGGAGTTTCCTCAAAAAATGAAAAATAGAACTACCGTATGATCCAAATGATCCAGCAATTCCACTTCTGGGTATTTATCCAAAGGAAATGAAAACACTAACTTGAAAAGATATATGCACCCCCACGTACATTGCAGCATTATTTACAATAGCCAAGATATGGAAACAACCTAGGTGTCCGTCAGTAGATAAATGAATAAAGAAATTGTAGGATAAAGTCTGCCCTCAATTCCATTAGTTTGACGTCTTGGATTCAACCAATTTCAATCCATGGTTGGTTGGGTCTGAGGGGCATCCAACGATATGGATGGCCAACTGTATTCATTGTACTGTGCCACTTTACATGCGACTTGAGCATCCAGGGGGTTTTGGTGTGGGGTGTCCTGGAACAAGTCCCCTGGGAATATGGAAGGACAACTATATATACATTGTACAATGAAATATTATTGTCATAAAAAAGAATGAAATCTTGTCTTTTGCTACAGCATGATGGAACTTGAGGGCATTATGCTAAGTGAAATATATCAGACAGAGAAAGACAAATACCAGTTGATTTATCCTACATGTGGATGTGGAATCTAAAAAATATATATGTTAAAATAAAACCAGGCTCATAGATACAAAGAACAGATTGGTGGTTGCCAGAGGTGAGGAGTGGGAGGTGGGAGAAATGGGTGAACTGTTTTTGTTTCTGTTTTCAGTTTAAACAAGTAGATTTTTTTTTTTAAAGGAGATTATCCTGAGTGGACCTGACCTAATCAGGTGAGTCTTTTAAAAGAGGGTCTAGAGATCAGAGATGAATGAAGTTGAGATTGACAGCAACAGCACACTTCTGCTGTCCTGAAAAAAGCAAGCTGCCATGAGTTCTACAGTTGCAAGATAATGAATTCTGCCAACAAAGACATGAGCTGGGGAGAGGACCCTGAGCCCCCAGTGAGACCCCAGCCCCAGTAATAACACCTTGGATGTAGCCTTGTGAGACCCTGAGCAGAGGACCCAGCTAAGATGGGCCTGGAATCCTGACCCACAAAAGCAGTGAGATAAAAAATCTGAGATAGTAAAAGGGTTCTTTTTATACATACACACATACCTATACATATGCATATACATATATATACATGGCATATTTATTTATTTATCAAGGGCTAAGACAGATGTGTTGAAGTCTCCCATAAATAAGGACATGGTTTCCTTTCCACATTTCAAATACTTGCTCTCTCTGTAGAGATATTATCTCATTCCACTTATAAAATTGAATGATTATTGTTTTCTTGAGATACCTATCTCTATTAATATGTGATGACCCTTTGGTCACCATTAATATCATTTGCCTTTTCTGAAATTATTGTCTCCTGTTTTCTTTTGTGAAAGCCTGATGTATACTTGCACATTCTTTTAACTTGTCTCTGCCAGTTTGTTTCAGAGTTTCTCTCATAAGTATCATGTGATTCATGGTTTTGAAACTAGATCTGAATTGTTTTTGCCTTCTATTACAGAGTTCTCAGTTACTCCAATTATTATGGTAACTGATATGTTTACTCATTTCTTTTATCTTGATTGGTGACTTTTCTCATGTTTTCTTAGTAATGTCGCTATGTCATAAGATTTTACACTCTCTAGTATTTGTTTTGTATAAAGATTACCTTTGGATTTTTCAAAATTGTACTTTTACTCATATATTTAATTATCAGGATAATAAAAGACAAGATAGATTTTGACTACCTTCATACACAATGAGGAATTTCGCTCATTTTCCTTCTCAGCTTTGACCTTTCCTCACTTTTGTGTTTCCCTCACAATAATGTGTAATTATAGACCTAGATAATTACACTAAATACTTGATATGTTTGCCTTCTGTTCTGTAACTATATTAGCAACAGTTCTTGAGATTACCTTTCTGTTGAACAGGTCTGATGGATGCCCTAACTTCCTTTGTTTGAGGTCTTTGTTAGGATTTATCTCTTAGTTGATAGGAGTACAACTTTAACCTTTTCACATGGATAATTCATTTTCTGAGCTCTTGCGAACCTGAGACTATCTGTTTCCTTCCTACCTGAAGGTCATATTCTCTGGGAACACAATTTTTGAAACTTGTACTCTCACAATTTTTCCCTTAAGAGATGTTGCTGCATTGATTTCCATAATTTTTTTTGTGGAAAATAAAGTCTTATAAATAGCATGTGGTTCAATTTTATTAGAAGTCATTAATTCTTTTCCTTTCTGAGTGCTTAAAATAAACTTTCTTAATCATTGAATTCAAAGATTTTTTTTTCCAGAACATAATTCAGTGTGGTTCTATTTCTTGTTTTTCATGAATGTTTGCCTTGAATATGGTGAACACTTTTGATCTTAATTCTCAGATCATTTAGTGCAGTTATTTATTGATTCCCCTCCCTCTGGAATATTTTTATGATCACATCTATTCCAGTAGTTTTCTTTTTCTTGAGATTACCTATAACTCTTGGGTTGCGTTTTGGTTCTCTGTCTTCCATGACTATAGTCTTATTTCTTAGAATTTTCATCTTTTCTTCATTTTCCTCCGCTTTCTGAGAAAACTACTCAAGTTTGTCCTTAAGATCTCTGATTTGATTTTCCATAGTGCAAATTCTGGAGCTTATTGCTTTTGTTGTGGATTTAATTCAACTATTAAATATTTAAAATATTTAAAAATTATTTATTTATTCTTTATTTTCCTGATGGACATTAGGGTTTTTGTCAGATTTTGCCATGATAAATTACCACACGATAAGCATCCCTACTTATAATCCCTCACACACCTGTGTAAGAATGTTTCCAGGGTTAGGGGCCCACCCAGGAATGGAATTTCTGAGTTACAACTGCATTTTTAGTTTTCTTGTATGTCTTTTGCTTATCACTCATGTCTCATAATCTTATCTGACTTTCTTTTCTTTCATTCTCTTCATAACTTTCTCTCCTATTTCATACAGGAAATATTTTCTCACATCCTTTAGAGGATGACAAACATCATTCTAAAGTAGTTTAAGTAATTTCAAGGGGTCTGTTTTTAATACGGGAGTTAAGAATTATGTTCCTTTCCCCCTTTCCTTTAATTGCACCATTTTCAATTTATTGTAGGTTTTGAAGTTTTTGTCTCTACCCTCACTTAAATAAATAGCCTATTTTTTCTATGCAAATGGTATGCCAGTAGACCTTAGCACCACTATTTTTCCACTGTTAGACAAGCTAATATACCACCTTTTAGCCCCATTATTACTGTTATGTTCTACCTGACAATTCCATTGGCTTATGATGGACTCTTTTTTTCCTGGATCTCCATTTCTGACTTTCTGCCCTTCTGGAAAGTTGTTGTCTGTGAACAACTAAAACACCAAGCACACCCTGCTCTCAGGGCTCTTCTCTCTGCCCAGTAGTTTGACGTTCCTGGAAATCCCTCCCAGATTCTGGCACAGGTTTGCCCAAGAGTCTTAATTTCCTTGCATCATATTTTCAACTGTTTCTTTAATTTTAAACAAATTTGGATGAGAAGCTGTGAAAAGCTTCCTTATGTTCTCCTAGCCAGGTTCCCCTTTAAAACAGAGCCCTTTGTATATTTCAGATAGATTCTTGCAAGCTGGAAAGACTTGCTGTATCTTGAGTTCCAGAGGGTGCTTTGGAGTTTTGTACCTATACGACTCAATTAAGCAATCAGTGATGAAAATGAATAATTCAAAGAATTGTTCATCACACACATGCTAGTATTTTTGGTTGTTCTTGTTGGTGTTTGTGGTTTCTTTTTTTTCTGTAGCTTGGTGCTTCCTGCTGACCTACTTCCTCATAAAATAACAATTAGCTGGTCCTGAATATCTTACTGAAACTAACAGAGTGCCATCTGTCGATATGGGTGATACTCTCTAGTATCTGTCCTTGATCGCTTTGTGGAACTCAACGCACTTCACAGTTTTATTTTGTTTTTCATCTGGTTAAATGTCTCAGAGTCACTGTAAGGAAAATGTAACATCTTACAGATGACCACCTGGAAGCAAAAAGCAAGGGAATTGTGCTGTAGTTGAACAGAAAGGCACTCCCCAAATCAATAGTGCAATCCAAGTCACATGATTTCTGGGTAGATGGTTTTTCCCACTTCTCAGCATCTGTGTGAACTTCCCATCTTTAATGGGTGTTTATAACTGTAAAGTTCATCCCTAACCATTGCTGCTCCCACTGGGAAGGTTCTCTCTGCAAAGCACATCTTTGCAAGCACACTCTGAGGAGTGGTGAGGAGGAGAGGGTTACTTGTTCAGCCAGATGACACACCCTCACAATTACTCTTTTAGGAATCATCAATAATATTGATTAAACATTTTCATCCAGTAAGCTAGCAGGTATTTTAATGATCTTATCTTTGATTAGTTGTTTTCATTCAGAGAACCCTGGCTTGTCCAGATAATTAGAAAGAGGGCTTTATAGAGACCTACCATTTCAGAGGAAAATGTATGCAAAAACCTCTGAGTTTCTATTACATTTCTAAAAGTTTTAGTATTTCTTTTAGTGATTTATAGTTTGGAGAGATACATGCATCTTTAGGAGTTTGTGGTAATAGATAGCTAGGCTTCGTTAACAAAGGGGTAGCTATACTTTCTTATTGAGGAATAGAAAGACATAGGGAAACACAGAATATTAATACTTATAATAGAAACAACTCACATTTTGTGTGCTTACTATATGTCAAGTTCTTTTCTACACATATTATAACTCATTTAATCTTCAGTACCCCACACGAGGTAGTTAACATCATCTTCTTCATCTTACAGATGAGAAAAATGGCAGTAAAAAACCTCCCAAGACCTTAGAGCAGGTGTATTGCGTAGCCCGAAGTCACACCCAATGGAGTCTCAGACCAGTGCTTACACTTGTCCCTACCACGCCATCCTCCCTGCAGAGAGAGCCAAGAGATTTTCAACCCTGTTTTATAAACCAAGCTGATGCACTTAGGCAACTAATCCTTGGTGGATGAAACAGCGCTCAGTTCATATGGGAAGAATTAGCAAACCATTTCCCAAAAGGACACATTCAAGAAAAAATAAGAGTGCTAAAGGGGACATGCTCATGGAGGTTAATTCAAAAGAAGTGTCTCTTTGAGATATCTTTCCCCATTCCGTTGCTTGTTTCACTCCACTGGGACTGGCCCAGCCCCCAGCTTAACCTTTGCTTCCTTGGCTTACTTAGTAGCTTCAAAAGTGGGAAACATTGTGAAAAGGAACACAAGTGTCAGAGCGGCAAGCTGGCTAAGGGACATTCCAGTTGCTTTGTGCGTCCATTTGTGCTGTTTTCATTTCAGTTGTTCTTTGGCACACACAAGTCAAAGACTCAGCTGGCTGTTGGCTTCTCGAGGGATGACAACTCTGCAATATTCCAAATGTCCAAACACAGCTCACCAGATCTGCTCTGTGTGGACTTTGAGCAAGCTGTAGTGAGTGGAAAAAGTCTAAGGTCATGGGTTGTTGAGAAATAAAGTCACAAGAATAGGAAAGAACAATCCTCCTTATTCTGTGGCTTTGGGTCTCCAGTAGGCTAAAGGGCTGAGAAACAAGGCCCTCAACATAGCCCTGTTGTAGCTTAAGCATGGGCAGGGATGCTCTGTGGCTCCATGGGGCTTAGAGAATAAAGTCAAGGCAAGTCACTCGGCATCCGAGGTGTTCTCTGCTCTGGCCACAGCTTCCCGTCCAGTCCCATCCCTCAGACACGTCAGGCTGCTATTCAGGGGCTACCCAACTGGCCAGCCATGCCTTCGTCTGCACCTGAAATGCATCCTAATTGACCAGTGTTCATGCCTTCATAGGTGTTAAACCTTTTTAATATCACCCCTTTTTCACATATGTTTCATATACCATACTTTTCAAAAGGAAATCCTATTTCTTCTCTTAGACTGTATGCTTCTTAAGATAATTGATTCTGTCTTATTCCATTTTATATTTACCATAATGCCTAGCACTTTCTGGGCCAATAGTAAGTGCTAAGTAAATTTGTGATATGAATAAGAGAGTGATAAATACTGGGAGAATATACATTTACGCTTCTTAACTTGCCGTGAGATGGATAAACAGTTGTGGGTAGGCTGTCCTAAGAAGGAAGAACATGTAGACCTCCCAATTCTTCTGGCGCAGAATCTCCCAACGCCTATGAGAATGCAGGGAGAAATTGTGAAACCATTGGGTGGGGAGCAGAGAGAACCTCCTTAGAAGCTCAGTTTCTGTGGAAAGGAAAAAAGTAAGGCAAATACACAGGAGCCAAGGAAAGAAAAATAAAAAGTTCCTATGACTAGGAAATATCCCAGAGCTTCACTCAAGGTAGATGCCCTGGAATCTAACTGTCTGACCCCCATTGTCTCCCCAGGTGCCAAGAAATGAGGGCAACTAATAATTATTCAATATCTATTTATGTTTATTAGATATATTTTAAAAAGTCAATCTCAGACTTCAGTGCCAGGCTGCCTGGATTTAAATTCTCGTTTTCCAGAATCTTGTGCTATCTTAATCCCTCAGAAGTTAAGTTGGAATAATAATAGTAGCAACCTCAAAAGATGGTCAAGAGCATCATAAAATAAATAAATACTTATACAGTACTGAGAACATGGGCTAGTGTGTAGCAAATAACAAGTAAGCATTTAGTAAATTGAAAATGTAAACATATTGTTTCCCAAGAAACATTGCTTTATGCGGTAGCTCACTGTGGTTTTACAGTGCCAGAATGTTCATAGTAGTACTTACCATAGTAGCTCCAAAATGAAAAGCACTCAAATGACCTTAACATTAGAATGGAAAAACAAACTGTGGTACATTCACATAATATCATGCCATTTGGCAATGAAAGCAAAAGACCTACCCCTACTTGCAGTGGTATGGATGAACCTCACAAATGTTATATTAAGTGAAAAAAGTCAGACACACAAAAGAATACACACCATATGACTGCATTTATATAAAGTGTAAAAACTGGCAAAACTAATCTGGGCTGTTAGAAGTCAGGATAACTGTTACCCTCCCTACAGAAGGCTTCTGGGGTACTGGCAATGTTCTGAATCTTTGTCTGGGCTCTACTTACCCAGCTGTGTTCGTTGTGTGAAAATCCATCAAGTAGTACATTTAGGATACATGTGCTTTTTGTACGAGTATTGCACTTAAATAAAAAGTCCCCAAAATGATGTGATAGTCAAATAAAAGTAGAACCTATTGTAATAATGGGTTAGTAAATGATCAGTGATTAATATATCAACTAGGAAAGCAGTTAGAACGATAATCTGTGAAATTTTTGGAGTAGGCAGATGGAGACCTGTTGGTGGTGAGAACCAACCAAAGAAAGATTTGCAAGGATTTTGGCTGCTGAATTATAACAAAACCTATAGTTGACCCAATAGGTGAGTTTTCTTTCACTCCTTTGTGGCCATCTCAAATTTGTATCACTTTTATTTCCTTCGAATATTTTAATTTTACTTAACACGAGTTCAAGTGATTTAATGGCACGAAAGAAGGAGCCATCCCATCACAATTTCCTTCTAGGTCATCTCGTTATCCCCGCAAAGCACCGTCGCACCCCCGCTCCCAGGGCTCACAGCTAAATCTCCCTGCTCTCCTGAAACTGTCTCCCCTGACTTGCTCTTGCTCTTAAAAGCAAGCGATCCCAGGGTCCATCCCATGGTCGTTCTATATTCTTATAATAACTATTGCCTTCAACGGGAAAAGAAATACAGCTAAGGAGTTAGTATTTATGATCACAAAGGAGCTAGATAACTTTTGTGTGACAGCCTTGTTTATCTTACAAGGCACAAGTTAGTCAGTAATCTCTTTCCTTTCTAAAAATACCATTGATATCAGTGCAAATAACACAGATACCTAGAAATTACTGAATGAGCTGGTGAGTTATACTGGTCATCGCACAACTTATTAATGTGTCTATGAAGGAGGGACTTCGGGGATTCCCGAGGGTTGTGTGATTAAATACAGGAGTGTCAAGGAGAGTGTGCAGGTTTGCATGAAGTTTGATTTCTGGGAGGAATTGGTAATTTTGAAGAGGCTTAAATGGAAGAAAGCAGCTGGGTGATGAACAGTTATGGAGATGGAAGATCCTGGAGTGTGAGCTACTTGCTTCTCTAGGGGCCAAATAGAAGAGTAATTACAATCTGGTTGGCTCTTGGTAATTACTTTTTGATTGAATAAATCAATATATAACTGAATGAACGGAAGAAATGGGGTCGTCTAAAGCAAAGACTTTCAGTCTATTGCTGAAGATCTTACAGTCTAATCTATTGTGCGTGGATTTTAGATTAAACCTTCTGAAATTAAAACTAAGAAGCTTTTATTTTCTGGATTCTAGATTTTCAATCAAGAACATGCTCAATATTTCACAAGACTCCGAAGATCCCTGTGAAGTGCAATAGTATGTTCTAGTTGATAGATGTGGCTATATCTAGGTAGAAATTCATATAAACAGCCTTTAAACCAGTTTAAAAGATTCGGTAAATTTTAATCGTGATGAGAGCACAAACTTTAAGTGTAACAAGAACAAAATAGTTAATTATATTTTAAGGAATTTTCTTTCATGTGGTTAATATGTAATTGTAGACATATTTCAGTACCTTCAGAAAATAGCATTTCCCAAAAGATTTAAAAGGCTGGTAAGAATACTGAGGAACTGGCAGTCCATTATCAGTTTGCCCCACCAGTAGAGAAGACAATTTTTTATTGTGTTATGTTATTATTATACTTTATGCATTTAAGCAATCCTTTCTTTTAACTAATGTCTGGTAGGTATTATAATTTCTATTTTACAGGTAAGAGAACTGAGATTCACTAAGTAACTTGTCCAGGTCACAATACGTACTTGGAGGAAGTAGGATTCAACCTAGGATCATCTGATTCCAAAATCTGCTTGATTTCTACTGTGAATTCTGTCTGTAGAGACAGCCAGATGAACGAACACACACATGCGCACACACACACACACACACACACAAATAGCAAATTTCTCCCCTTCTATCCTAATCCAAAATCTTGTCATGTCATCAAAAGCATACAGGTGCTATAATAGTTATATAGGCAATCAAAAATGCAACAAAAGCGTATTCTGAATTGGACAGAACATGGTTTATTCTTCTAATCACTTAACTGAATGTAGTCACTCCATTGACTCAGGTTGTAATTGAAGCACAGTGGAAGGTGAGAAATTTTATGGTTAATGATTCTTTTCATTTACCTCTTTCCTTGTAAATGTCACTGGGTGCTGTGACTCTCTTCACTCTGAGGGATTCCCTTTTCTCCATGTCCCCATTTCTCTGACAACGTGTTTCTTCCTACGGTGACAGTGGGAGGTGCTGAGACTGCCCCCTTTTGCACCGGTATGTCTGCAGAATTTAATAGAACAACTTAATTCAGCTTTCTTTAAATGTTATCTCTCCATTTCAAACTGCTACCAAGTATGTCACTACTAAATTGAAATTTCTAGGGAGAGAAATAAACCATATGCTGCTTTTCCCTTCAGCATATTTCAACCATATGGTACTAGGAATGGGAGGGTAACAGCTCTAGTAATTTAGACTTCCCAAGCTCCCAACACCACCATTCTCCAGCCGATTAAAAAAATCCTTACTACTGGCCTGGAAAAATTGTCTATGCCGTATAATTAAGGAGCAGGGTTAGGAAAGAAAATGTAACTGGAAGGTACATTTTGGATGAAGTGGGCCTGGGCTGAGACTGTAGTTCACAGAACACACACTGAACTCCCGTGAGGATTGTGTTTGACTTGATTGTGTGTGGAACAGAGCTCCTGAACTGTCACTGATGCACTGACACCATAAAAGCTAAGCCCTGGTATTTCATCTGATTTACATTTGCTTCGTATTTCAGAAGTGACAGGAGTTACTCCGGGTAACGCTATATAAACGTTTGCAACGGTGGAATCATGACCACAAATACCTTTGACATAAAACTAATTAGAATTTTAAGTTTTTTAAATGTTTATTAGAGCTTAGAAATTAGAAAATTAGTCATGCAGAGATGCAATGTCCACTGGTCAAATACAGCTATTCATTTAAATAAAAAGAGATCATTGAGTGTCATTTAAGAAATTCTCCCCTTCTTCAAGCTCATAGTTTTTTTTTACATGTTTTCATCTTAAAGTTTTAATTTTCACTTTTAGGTATTTACTGAACTTGAAATTTATTTTTGTGTATAGTAGGGGTAGATACCTGATGTTTCCCACATAAGGAAAACCAACCGTCCCTGTACCTTTTGTTGGATAATTCGTGGTTTCTGACTAATTTGTAAGGATACTTGTATTACACAATACTTTTTGATGTATGTCTGGATCTGTTTCCAATATTTGTATTCTGTATGCTTTGTCAATTTGCCTGTCCTTGGCCTACTACATCACTGTTTTAATTACAATAATATAGGAAGTTCTGTATCATAGGACAAGTCCCTGTTTAATGCTCATTTTCAGAATTGTCTAGACTATTCCTGGCTTTTTAATTTTCCAAGTAAATTTTAGGATAACTATGTCAAATTCCTTAAAAATGTGTTAGAGTTTTTATTGTAATCACATTGACTTTATAGATGAATTTTGGGGAAATTGAAACTTCATATTTTTGACTCTCCCCATCCATATTTTGTTGGGTAGAACCCTAACATCTACAGGTTTTGAAGCTATTTTGAATGGAATCTTGTTTATATAATTTCTAAGTGGTTATTGTTAGAGTATTGAACTGCTATTGATTTTGTGCGCTGATATCACAACTAGTGAACTTTCTTGACTTGCCAATATTTTAAATAATTTGTATATTTCTATGGATTTTCCATGCAATTGGGTCATCTATAAATAAAGATAGTCATGTCTTTTTAATTCTTGTATCTGTTATTTTTTACTTAGTGTGGTAGCTAGAATTTCCAATAAAATGTTAAATAAAATGGTAATGATAGTCATCTTTATCTTATTTTTGATTTAAAATAATGCGTTTAAGTCTTTACAATTAAAGATAATGCTTGCTTTAAGTTTTTCACAGATATTCTTCATTGACAAAGGAAATAACCTTCTTTTCCAAGTTTACTAAAAAGTTTAAATTATAAGCATAATTTTAAACAATTTATTATATTTTCAGCACCTACTTTGATGATTGTATCATTCTATCATAATAGATTTTCTGATGTTGAACCATCTTGACACCTGAGATAAATTTTTCTTGTTCATGATATATTAATTTTTAATAACTTACTTATACTTGCTTGCATTTTATTTTGTGCTTTAGCATCTATGTTTATATGTGAGATTGGTCTGTACTTTTCTTTTATATTCCTTGGTGGTGTTAACTGTTGCTTTGTTGCTATTGTTCCTGTGGTTTTCTGTAACAGTTTATATAAAACAATAATTTTTTCCTTGGAGTCAAGGTTACCTTGAAAGCCAGCTGGGCCTTGGATCATCTGTGGAATCTAACAAATAATCTAACTATTAATAATCCAATTTCTGTAAGGTTCATTGGTTTATTGTGGTTTTCCATTTCATCTTGAGTTTTAGTGACATATTTTTCTAAATATTGTCCATTTCATCAAAATTATAAATTTTTTTATTGCCAAAAATTGTTCTAGTACGTCCTATGACTTTTTAGAATCTTTCAAGTATCTGTGGTTGGTCCTCTTTTAATTTAACATTGTTTGGCCTATCATCTCTCTTTCTTTATTTCTTGAATAGTCTTTCTGGAGGTTCAACATGGTTTTCTTAATCCACTCCATTGTTTCTTAGCTTTGCATTTATTAATTGTCCCCTTATTTTTATTACTTCCTTTCTTCTACTTTCTTTAGTAAAAAAAAATAAACCATTCTTTTTTAGTTTTTTTGAGCTGAATACTTGGTGCATATTTTAAAATTCATTTGCATTTTGTTGTGTTTTCAAGACATGCACTTAAGTTTACAATCTTGCTGTAAATGTACTTTAGCTTTACCACACATATTTTTATACATAGCATGTAGAAAAATCACTAAATATTTTGTAATTTCCATCGTTGTTTCCTCTTTGGTTCAAAGATTATTTAGCAGTGTTTAGTTTCCACACACACATAAATATTTTACTATATTTTTATTGATAGTTTCTAACTTAGTTTAATTATGATCTGAAAACATGTCATATATAATATAATTTCTTTACAGTTTATTGAAACTTACTTTGTGGACAATATTCTTTGTGTACAAAATTTTTTTTCTATTTTCTGGGCATATATATATCTAATACATGTATAAAATATATTTTAACATGTATAAACATTTTTATACATGTTAAATCAATATTGTTAATATTGTTGTTCAGATCTTTTATATATTTACTATTTCTTTTGTCTGCTTGATCTTTCAGTTTCCAATAGAAGTGTGTTAAATTCTACCATGACTGTGTTTTTTTGAGTTTCTCTTTGTTATCCCTTTTAATCATCCCATTGTCTTTGATGATTCTTCTCTATCAGTGAGGGCAAGGTCAGAGAATCAGAACCTCTGTGTGGAATGTTGAAGGAGGGATTCAGTGCAGAGGTTTGACCGAATGTGACCATGGACTCTGATTAAACTGTCTGTGTCTTCTCTGGTGCTGGGCCTGAGGGCAGCAGGGCAAGAGCCAGGAAGGAAATGGCCAAGAAGTTGGCAGAGCAAGAATAAATAGGAACATGGTGGGCACAAGCTGGAACCTGTGTCTGTATCTCACTGCCTGCAAGCCTTGACCTTGTTGTGATGCAGCTGACCTGCAGAAGAAACTGGTGCCCTTTGCCCCAGCTGTCCAACTGTGGACACTGGTGCAGAAGGCAGAGAAGCTCTGGACCCAGGAGCTGTCCCAGGCGCTGTAGCAGCTGAGCTGAGCACAAAGGTGACTGTTACAACCTCTGCCTTCCCAATTTCATGCAAATTTCTGTTGACACCAACCCTCATCTGGAAACAAACGTGGAAAGGAATTCTGAGAAGCCGAGCTCCAGTTTAGCTGGGCTGACACAGTGCTAAGCCACCATGGGTTCCTTTTGGAACTATTGAGACAGGAGGGAAGGGGGTAGAGCACAACCTTTAAAGGAATGACACAGCCATTGAGGATACAACATAAACTGGTTAGAACCAACTAGGTCCAAGACAGCAGAAGATTTGACTTCCAATGGACCTTGAGCCTCATTATACACTCATTGTAATACATTAGCCACATGACACACCCACCAGCACCATGACAATTCTGAAGCTGCCCATAATAGGCCAAAAAGTGGGCGGTGGTCCAGTTCCCCGGCAATCCCCACCTCTTCCCCAAAATAGTTGGGATTATCCTCCCACTTATTAGTCTATGAAATTACCCCGCACAGCCTGGGCCTCATCTCACTTTCTGAGATGGACCACATTCTATCTAAGGAGTGTGTATCTCTCTAAATAAACCTGCTTTCACTTTGCTCATGGCTCACTCTTGAATTCCTTCCTGTGTGAAGCTAAAGACCCTCACTTGGCGGCCCATCCCAGGGACTCACCTGAGACCTGGGACATGACCATCCTCTCTCGCCCCATTTTTTTTCCTGCAACACCATTATTTAGTTTCTTTCTTTAGTCCTTTAAATGTTTTTAGCCTTTAACTATTTTGTCTAATATCAATATTCTTATGCTGCTTTCCTTTGTTAAGGTTTTGTTTGATAGAAATTTCCCTTCCCTTTATATGTAACTTTCTGGTTTTGGTAGCCATGGAAACGTGTGGCTCAGGTCTCCTGATCAGGAAGCATAATTGACCAGGTGCCCCAGCAGCTGCTCCTCTGGATCCGCCACCATGTTCATGATGAGCCAGGTTTTCCACTGGCCACTCCCAGCAGAAGACTGAGCAGATCAGTGGAACTAATGCAGGTGTACTTCTCAGACATGCAGAGCTCTTAAACCAGGTGACTGACTCAGGGACTCTCAATTAGTGTCACAAATTCCTGGAACTGCACTGCAATCCAGACTCTCCTGCTGGGTCCTTCCTGCCTCCTGTCCTGCACAGGGTTCAGACCTGCATCACAGTCAGAAGTCTCCCCACATTCTGCACCTTTCCCTTTTGTCTGCACAGGTGTTTATCCAATAAATTTCCTACACACTGAATCCTGTCTTCGTGTCTGCTTCTTAGAAAATTTGAGCTAATGCACAGTGTTTGGGTGTGCTTTTAAAGCCTGTTATTAGGAAGCATATAATTTTAATTTCTGTCCAAGTCTTTCTCTTAATAGATGAGTTTAATCTACTTAGATTTATTGTGATTTATTGGGTTGGCCAAAAGGTTCGTTAGGTTTTTTTTCCGTAAGATGGCTCTAGTAGCACTTAGTTGTCTTTAACTTCATTCGAAACAATTTTGTTAGATGGTATGCGACAGCTGTCATATCAGCGTGCATTAAATAAAAGACTTATCCGGCTTCCCTGGTGGCGCAGTGGTTAACAATCCGCCTGCCGATGCAGAGGACATGGTTTTGAGCCCTGGTCTGGGAAGATCCCACATGCCACGGAGCAACTAAGCCCGTGTGCCACAACTACTGAGCCTGCCGCTCTGGAGCCCACGAGCCACAACTACTGAGTCCGTGTGCCACAACTCCTGAAGCCCGCACACCTAGAGCCTGTGCTCCGCAGCAAGAGAAGCCACCGCAATGAGAAGCCCGCGCACCGCAACGAAGAGTAGCCTCCGCTCTCCGCAACTAGAGAAAGCCTGTGAGTAGCAACGAAGACCCAATGCAGCCAAAAATAAAATAAATAAATAAACTTACAAAAAAGACATCAAAATTGGTGAATTTTTGTGTACCCATTTTAATATTGAAGATGGAAGATTAAAAGCAACATTTTCGTCATATTATGCTTTATTATTTCAAGAAAGGTAAAAACACAACTGAAATACAAAAAACAATTTGTGCAGTGTATGGAGAAGGTGCTGTGACTGATCGAAAGTGTCAAAAGTGGTTTGCGAATTCTGTGTTGGAGATTTCTCACTGGAGGATGCTCCACGGTAGGGTAGACCAGTTGAAGTTGATAGCGATCAAATCTAGACATTAATTGAAAACAATCAATGTTATACCAGGTAGGAGATAGCTGACATACTCAAAATATCCAAATCAAGCATTGAAAATCATTTGCACCAGCTTTGTTATGTTCATCACTTTGATGTTTGGGTTCCACATAAGTTAAGTGAAAAAAAACCTTCTTGACTATATTTCTGCATGAAATTCTCTACTTAAACATAACGAAAACGTTCCGTTTTTAAAACAAATTGTGACGGGAGATGAAAAGTGGATACTGTACAATAATGTGGAATGGAAGAGATCATAGGGCAAGTGAAATGAACCACCACAAACCACACCAAATGCTGGTCTTCAAACAAGGAAGGTGATGTTGTGTATATGGTGGGATGGGAAGGGAGTCCTCTATTATGAACTCATTCCGGAAAACCAAACGATTAATTCTCACAAGTACTGCTCCCAATTAGACAAAGTGAAAGCAGCACTCGACGAAAAGCATTCAGAATTAATCAACAGAAAACGTATAATCTTCCATCAGGATAACACAAGACCGCATGTTTGTTTGATGACCACACAAAAACTGTTGCAGCTTGGCTGGGAACAGTCTGATTCATCCGCCTTATTCACCAGACATTGCACCTTCGGGTTTCCATTTATTTCGGTCTTTACAGAATTCTCTTAATGGAAAAAAATTTCAATTCTCTGGAAGACTGTAAAAGGCACCTGGAACAGTTGTTTGTTCAAAAAGATAAAAAGTTTTGGGAAGATGGAATTATGAAGTTGCCTGAAAAATGGAAGAAGGTAGTGGAACAAAAGGGTGAATACATTGTTCAATAAAGTTCTTGGTGAAAATGAAAAATGTGTCTTTTATTTTTACTTAAAAACTGAAGGCACTTTTTGGCCAACCCAATATAATGTATTTAGTCTTACTATTGCATTGTTTTCTGTTCACCAGCTTTTTTCTTTACCTTGAACTTTCCCCTTTCATGGTTCAATTGGACTGCTAAAGCCTATCAGTTAGAAAAATCCTGGGATACTGGAATAACAAATCCCAAACTTTTGTTGCTTCAAATCGAGGTTATTTTTTACTCATTCTACAAGATCATTTTGGGCTGGCTCATTCACTCACAGAAACTCAAACCAATGCAGACTCCATCTGGACACGTGCTTCTGTAGGAGAGGCAGAGAAAAGAGAATATGCCCAACACCACAGCTCTTCAGGCTGTCACCTACAGGTGACACTGGCCACTTCCACCCCCATCTCACTGACCAAAATAAGTTGGTCACCGTTGAATTCAAATGGGCAGGGAAACGCAATGCTATTGTTTGTCTACATAGAACAGGATGTTTGTACCTGGTCATACTGACTCTATTCCTTTTGTTCCCCTCTGCTGGGATGGAAGCTATAAAATGTATTATTATTTTAATGGTTTTCCTTAAATATGTTTTAAACATAACCACTTAATTATATTTATTTTCCTAATAAACTCTAAAATGCATGTAATGTTTTTATCTTCCACCCAAGTTCAACAGAAACCCTAATGGTCTTTAGAACTATATCTTTTTTTTTTTGCTTTGTTTTTTTAAAAACATTTGTCAAGTCTTTTTTTGACCATAGTTCTATATTAATGATCATATCTTTTATTTCAAGATTTCTAATTATTTTTCTTTTTTATATCTACCAGTTCCTATCACAGTTCTGCCTATTTTTGTTTCATAATTTTATGTTTCTTTAAATGAGGAGCCTGTAACCATGGTTCAGTCCCTATCTGGCTCACTGATGTTTCTATAAATGCAGTCTTATTGGAACACAACCTCACCCATTCATTTATGTATTATGTATGGCTGCTTTCTTGCTATAACAACAGAGTTGAGTAGTTACGGAAGAGACAGAATGGCCAGCAAAGCCAAAAAATATTTACGGTCACTTTACCCAGAAAATGTGTAGGCCCCTGCTTTAAATGAATAATAGGACCTCATCATTTTTTCCTTTGGGTCATCTTAAACATACTTTAAAAAAGTCTTTGTCAGGGCTTCCCTGGTGTCACAGTCGTTAAGAATCTGCCTGCCAATGCAGGGGACACGAGTTCGAGCCCTGGTCCGGGAAGATCCCACATGTCGCGGAGCAACTAAGCCTGTGTGCCACAACTACTGAGCCTGCGCTCTAAAGCCCACGAGCCACAACTACTGAGGCTGTGAGCCACAACTACTGAAGCCCATGAGCCTAGAACCCGTGCTCCGCAACAAGAGAAACCACCGCAGTGAGAAGTCCACACACTGCAAGGAAAAGTTGCCCTGCTCACCGCAACCAAAGAAAGCCCACGTGCAGCAATGAAGACCCAATGCAGCCAAAAATAAATAAATAAATAAAAATAAAAAGACTGAAATGAATACAGCCCCAATTATATTAAAAAAAGTTTTTCAGACTGTTTTACAAAATTAATTTCATCTGGAGGGCTTTCTTAGAATTGTATTTCTTCATATATTTTCAAACTGTGGATTACAGGCTCATGTTGAGTGGAAACGTTTTTGTTTGATGTGTTGTTCTTAATTTTTTTCCCTCTCTCACTGTTTCCCCTCCATTCCGGCTATTTTGTAGTTACCAACGTTGGATCCCAGCTCTGCTGTACAGAAACCAGTGTTACAGTGCAGTCCAGGCTGATGATTCTTTCCCTCCTGGTGACTGTGGAGGTGCTTGTGCATCCAGACATCAAAAGAAAAGATGAGTTCTTCCAATCCCAATTAGGCTCCCTTGATTCGTGGTGTTAATGCTTAGCCGTAGATGAAGATTAGTAGTATGTTCTGAGCCTCTATTTTATCAGAGAAGGCAGAATCATCATAGCCACTAGCTTCATTTAATGCCTGGTTCGGATCCCTGTTATTGATATCATTCAGAAGCAAACTCTTAGTGAACACTGCCTGCTTCTACACTAGGAAACCACCAGGCCTGTAGCTTTGCCTTGCTCATTCTTTTGTATTTCTGCTATTTGTGAACCACAGATTTGTTTATCATATCATATTTTTAAACCTGGGTATTATTTTTTTTTAAAATTTCTTAAATCATATTATTGGCATGTGTTTGGAGTAGAGGAGTGTATCAGAGCATAAAGTTATGGCACTATCTTGACCAAAAATTCCCATTATATATTGTATGCAATGATATAATGGTATCAGTTTATTTGTAATTAAAGTCATAAACATTGAATTAAAATGAATTTACCTGAGTGATTGTGATGGAGTCATTATAAGACAAAGTTCAATTAAATTTTCTCACGGGATGCATCACATTTTGAAAACTCTAAGTTTTAAATGGAATTATTAAAAAGTAAATCAAATCTTTAATTCAGCAGAAAATAACATTTCATAGAACACAATAAAAATTGATTTCAACAGAGAATCTTAATTCTGTCTTTGAAAATGGCAAAAGAAAAATACAATCTGTTACTTAGTAGAGCTATAAGTTTTTCATCAAGGCAGAGATGCAGAGACTATTATATGGACAATTATATGGCAGCTCATAAACTATGCTGCCTTTAATATCCATTAACAGTTTTTCATTTCATCCCCAAATCTTTAAATTTAGAGCCCTAATGGTTAATGTCCACCTGTTAGCTTATTGCTTATTGGCTGAGGGAACAAAAGAAGTGATAATCCATCCTTTGAAAGATTGGATTGGGCTTCCCTGGTGGCGCAGTGGTTGAGAATCCACCTGCTGATGCAGGGGAAACAGGTTCGTGCCCCGGTCCGGGAAGATCCCCCGTGCCGCGGAGCGGCTGGGCTCGTGAGCCGTGGCCGCTGAGCCTCCACGTCCGGAGCCTGTGCTCCACAACGGGAGAGACCACAACAGTGAGAGGCCCGCATAACGCAAAAAAAAAAAAAAAAAGATCGGATTGATTGTCTTATGTAATCTTTTTTGTTCTCTTCTTGATTTCCAGATGAACCTTGAGAGTCATATGTTGAAGGTGGAAGGAGGCTGAGTCCCTGGGTCACTGAGACTAGACACATCCACAGTGGGTTGTTAGATGAGTGAGAAATAAACTGCATTACACCACTAAGTGTTGGTGGTTAATCTGTGACTGTAGCTGGTGTTACCTAAACTAACACAATGCTGGAGGGTAAGCTGCCATCTCACACCCATTGTCCCAGTAATGATCTTTTTAAAATGTGTTTTTAGCTTAAAGACATGATTTTCTGCAGCTCTAATTCATGTATGTTAGAGGAAAGCAGGAAAAATTTGCCTTATATTCATGAAAGCTATTCCCACATAACCCACTCATGAGTTTTTACAACTGAAAACAAGCTATATTTAGGTAATGAAATTCTATTTTTATTTTCCATTAAAACAAAATAAAGACAGTTTATTTATTAAATGGTATCTCAGTGATCTCTTTCTATTGAATGGCTGCTTATTTAATTATTTAAACTTAAACTTAGTCTCAAAAACTGAAACGGGGAATTTGAATAAAGTGTATAAAATTTTGAAAGTTATCATTTGGATGGGTATGCTGCATGGTGTACTAAATCCTAGATAACCAAGGACAGGGCTTGCCTAGTGAAGCTGGAGAAAGACTAATTTAGAGCCAATAAAATAAAGGAGTTTCAATACTTATGGAAACCATTTGCACTACCCTTATTTGAAATTGTTTATCTATTTCTTCAACAGGTATTTACTGAGTCATTGAAATGTATAAACTACCACAGTGGACCCTGTAAGCAATGAGAAAGAAATATGTCACTGTCTTACAGCCTGTGTCCTCCAGGTTCTTGATTTTAGAGGCAAGATGTACTCAAATACATCATGTGAAATAGTGTATGATAAATACCAAGAGCTGTAGAGCAGTAAATGACGCAGGGATTAAGTCCAGAGAAGGGATACAGAGCCTCCAGCTGCAGCAATTACAGGAGGTTTAGCAGTGAAGGCAAGACTTGACATGCAACTTGATAAAAGGAAAGATTTGGTGTATTTGAGACAAGTTGAACATCCAGAGCCAAAACCAACAAAATAAGGCAAGATTATTTATGGCGAGAGGGTCTCCAGACCCTCCCACAGTTGTAATAGTGAGGTTGAGGCATTCTTATCTAATTTTAGAATGACATGATTCTGGGATTGCATGACAAATTCATTATCCATAAAAAATAGAGATTTAGGATTCCTGGTACACATTGAGCCTGAAATAGAAATCTTTTGCCTTCATTATAATGAAGATAATAACAAATCTAGATTTGGTATTGGAAAAGTTAAAGTCAGGTTCTGACATCATAGCATAAGCTGAGATAGTCGATATCTCTGAAACTCAGTTTCTTATATAAACTGGGGATAAATATTTCTATCCTTTCTACATGAATGGCAGGTGTGAAAATCAAATGAGAAACATATGAGAAAGTATTTTGTAAACTATCAAATGTTATGAAGATGTAAAGGGTAGAGGATGGATTAAAGGGTAAATGGTGGATTAAAGATAGTCTTGGATTTCTTTGGCACTTTTCCCATTAAAAGGTAAACTTTTGCCCTGTCCCTTGACTCTGGGTGGATTTGTTGACTTTTTGAGCAATAGAACACAGCGCGAGTGATGCTGTGACTGTTTCCAGTACCAGATTTTAGGAGATGGGAGACTTCCATGTTCTGTATTATGCGAATTTTTGCTCTTGGAATTGAGCTACCAGGCTGTGAGGGAGCCCAAGCAGCCACACGGAGAGGCTCAGAGTAGAGGAACGGAGGCCCCCAAATAACTGCCTCAACTAAGTCTCCAGACAACAGCTGTCACCAGCTTAACAGTTGTGAGCTTGAACCACCCTGGACGTACATTATTTAGCACTAAATAAGTTACTCCAGCTGACATTGTGTGGAGCAAATATGAGCTGTCCCTGTCTCACAAGGACATGAAAAATTGCAGATTTGTGAGTGAAATAAATGATGGTTGCAGTTTTAAACTACTAAATTTTGGGGTGGTTTGTCACTCAGCAATAAATGATTGGAACAGGATGTTTAGCAAATGAATTACTATACTATTTCAGAGGATGCTATAACTCATCATACATGTTTTATTTGCTTCAAATATAATTTTCATGACACATTTTGAGATATCTTTGCAAGAAATATGTTCCAGAGCAAAGAAAAGAGTCTTTAGCTAAGTCTGGCTTCATTGAATCAGCTCCACCATTTGACTCAGGGCCAGTGGATCCAATGATACTCGAAATGTTTATGGCAGATCAGGATGGGATATGGAGTGTGTGTAAAGAGCTCACAGAAAAATCAGAACAGCAAGGCTGCAGACACTGAACACCTGAACACAGAACAAGAGATGACCACATGACCTGAGCTGTGTAACCTATTTTTCACTGGGTATTGTCTGATATATCTAGAGTGAAGAACCTCTTATAGTATTTTTAAAAAAGATTGTTTATTTATTTATTTATTTATTTATTTATTTTATTTGTTTTTGGCTGTGTAGGGTCTTAGTTGCAGCACGTGAGATCTTGGTTGCGGCATGAGGGATCTTTCATTGTGACGCGTGGGCTTCTCTCTAGTTGTGACATGTGGGTTTTCTCTCTATAGTTGTGGTGTGCAGGCTCCAGGGCATGTGGGCTCTGTAGTTTGTGGCACGCAGGCTCTCTAGTTGAGGTGTACGAGCTCAGTAGTGGCACACAGGCTTAGTTGCCCCGTGGCATGTGAGATCTTAGCTTCCTGACCAGGGGTAGAACTCCAGTCGCCTGCATTGTAAGGTGGATTCTTTACCACTGGACCACAAGGGAAGGCCCTCTTATAGCATTTTTTAAATGCACTTCTGCTAGAGCCAAATTTTCTCAAGTTTCATCTGTCTGAAACGAACTTTATTTCACCTTATTTTTTGAAGGCTATTCTCATAAGGTATAGAGTTCTAAACTGGCAATTTTCTTTTTACTTCAACATTTTAAAGAGTTATGCCATTGTCATATGGCTTTTATTTCTGATGAGAAGTCTACTACAATTATTATTGTTTTTTTCACCTGAATGTATTGTGTGTGTTATCTGCTTTTAAGGTATTCTCTTTATCTTTGGTGTTCAGTTGTCTGACTTTGTATTTATCCTGTTTGAGATTCATTACATTTTTAATCTTGGATTTGTGAGTTGATATCTTTCATCAGTTTTGGACACTTCTTGGCCATCTCTTCAAACATTTCTTTGGCTCCATTTTCTTGCTAATATACTTCTTGGAATCCGACACATGTACGTTTGATGCTTTGGGATGCTTTTCTCAGTTATTTAAACATTTTTTTCTCCTTTCATTTTAGTTTGGATAATTCCAATTCATTTGACTCTGAATTTATTGATCATTTCTTCTGCTTTTCTAGGTTCCTATAAAATAAGTTGAATGAATTCAATATTTATGATATTGTATCTATAAATCCTAGAATTTCTTTCTTTTTTAAAAAAATTTGGTAAGAGCTCCTAGTATTAGACTGAAATGAAATTTCCCATCTCTCTCCACATGTCGGCCACCTTTTCCATTAGTTTTTAAAAGACATTTATATTGAAATTCTTATTTGCTAATTCCAACATTTTGGACACATTTGGGTTTACTTCTACTGACTATGTATTGTGTTGATGGATCAAATTGCCCTGCTTGCTTGCATACCATATGATTTTTCATTTCATGTCAGAAATTGTGGGTAAAAGGACTGTCAATATTATTGACTCAAGAAAAAGGAATTCTTCTGCCTGTGACAGGCTGCAGGGGATGAAGTAGAAGAATTCCAATCTACATTGAGCTGGGTCTGAGGTTTGTTGTGGCTTTTGTTAGATGTGTCAGTTCACCAGAGCTTTCAAATGTTTTATGAGAGGGATCGGGATTAGTTGATCTAAGCGCCAATGTGATTCTTTATGTTTCACAGCCCAATGACTCTCTTTCCATGCCACCCATTTTGGGGGGGTCCTGTGGTATTCTCCTGGCTCTGCATCTCACTTCTGACTTTCTGAGCCTCACAAAGTCAATTTCTACTTTGCTGATTTGCCCTTAGCTTTTGCCTGCTACCACATTGCACTGGGATAAAGGCCCTGAGTGACATGAGGGATGATATTTCTTAGCTCTGCTGTCATGTCCCCAGCTTTCAGGCACTATATACTTATTCACCTTCCAGGAAACCTTTCTCTCCCTTCTTCCCTGTCCCCAGGCTTTGGAGCACTGCCCTGTGTGGCTGTAAGTCCTCAGGGCCAGGATCTCCCTCTGGCCCTCTGCTCTGCTTCCAGCTGACCATGCACGTATTCAGGGAAGGCCCTGTGGGGTAAGGCTGATGCTCATGGATGAATACACTCTCACAGGACCTCCTTGGGGTTCCCACCCATCATGACAGGCATGTGTGGCTAGTACAGGTTTATTAAAAATTTGGCTAGTTCCTCTTTACCTCTGTCTATAGTGTATCTGCTCCTCCTCTTCTGTGCCCATGGGTTGGGCTTCTTCTCTCCTAGGAAGTATTCTTCCCTTTCTGGAATGTAATTCATTTATGTCTCTTTTTATCTTCAGTTCTCTAAAGGAAAAAAATCCAAAACCATAATTTTATAATTTGTCTGCCTTGTTCTCTTTGTTAGAGTGGGAACAGTGGTTTATACATCCTAATCAGAAGCACCTATACCCTTATAATAAATTCCCTTTCTGCTTTGAATAGTCAAAGTTATTTCTGCAGTTTGCAAACAAGGGCCAGAATTGATATTATTCATCAAATATTAAAAAACAGAAATATGTAACAATCATAATCACATACATTGAATTATGAGATTATTGAATTTCAGGTAATATTTAAATAATATTTATAGGAAATCACTATAACCAAATACATATGTGTATGACTAATGTTTCAAGATCTTAAATCTTTTGATTCAACTAAATTCCATTTCTTTTGATTCTGTCTTGAAGCAAGATTTTTTAAAAAGGTATAACTTATAGTTAGCCTTCTTCATAAACATAGGAACATAATCTTTTTATATAGCCTCAGACTTTCACTTACTATATATAATATACATGCAATACGCAATATTTTATATACATACGTATATTGATACAATTAGTAATTTTTTTCTTCCTCTTTTCTGGGACCTCTACAATTTCTTATAAATCTATGATCATAGGAAGACCAAAACAAGATATTGTGTTTAAGAGAGTGAGAGAGACAGAGTGCAATATATTTACTAGTTTTATTATCTTTTATAAAGCTTCTCCTCTTTCCTCCACGGATCACCATATATTCCACAGACAAAACGTTGTTAAATTATCATGTGTTGAACTTGGAAACAGATGCTTAATCCTCTATCTCCTATCCTTGCATCTTATTTTATGCTCCTTATCCAGTGGACACATGATTGGAAACAAATGTTTCTAGGTTGTCAAATATGTGTATGAATTTTCCAGCTTGAATCTTTCTGAATGATCACATTGCATTCATCCAATGATAGCTCTATGCAGATATGTTTTATTTTTTTTAATGATTGAAATAGTTTAAAATATGATTCCAGAAATGTTTGGTCTCTTTTGCCATTGTTGTTGTATTGTTGAACTTTTTACTCATTTCCAAAGACCCAGTTGCCTTTTGTTTATTGATATCTCTTTTTTTTTAACATCTTTTTTTTAAAAAAAATATTTATTTCATTTATTTTATTTTTGGCTGCATTGGGTCTTTGTTGCTGCGCACAGGCTTTCTCTAGTTGCGGCGCGCGGGGGCTACTCTTTGTTGCGGTGCGCGGGCTTCTCATTGTGGTGGCTTCTCCTGTTGCGGAGCACGGGCTCTAGCCCATGTCCCCTGCATTGGTAGGCGGATTCTTAACCACTGCGCCACCAGGGAAGCCCTCGATATCTCTTCTTAAGCTCCTAATTGTTATACTCTTTAGTATATTCATCAACCTCCATCTTTCCAAACTCCCATTTTCACTACCTGAGACCCATTTTCCATTTGATAGGAATGGCCCTCTCACTAGTCGAGGGAATTGACTCACCACTTGTTCAGTAGAGAGAGACTTGCTACTGATTCGAGCAGACAGGGCAGCTGGTCAATGAAGGACATGGACCATAGAATGAGGAAGCCATTTGGTAGATTGTATTAAAGTTACATTGATAATATTATATTTATATAATATTGACATAATGTCAGCATTTGCTGCCTTTCTTTTATGGGGCGCTACTATGGGATATCCATGTGGGAAGATTATGCTTCCCTGATATCAGGTTTTACCATGTGACTTGCTTTGCCCAGTGAAATATGAATATCAGTGTCACATGCCAGTTCTGGGCAGACGTGTTGAGACTCCTGGCATGGTTCTGCCGTTAATCCCCTTCCCTTTTCTCTAAGAGGAGCAATGTCCCAGGTAAGAACTGATCCTTCAGACTGCATCCCAGAAAAAAAGAAAACATATGGAACGAGCTATATGTAACATGAACAAGAAACAAAACCATTTATGTTGTAAACCACGAAATCTAGAAATGGTTTCTTACTGTGGCATAATCTAGTAAAAGTTTACTTTTACCCACAGGGGATTTTGGAGGTTTCGAATATTATGGTGTGTTGATGGCTTGGTTCCTAAAGCAAGTATAGAGGTACACTTCTGGGCTTCCCTGGTGGCACAGTGGTTGAGAGTCCGCCTGCCGATGCAGGGGACACGGGTTCGTG